>NW_025401006.1:5637224-5857007 GCF_015345945.1 Tribolium madens
GAATTGAATTGAATTGAATTGAATTGAATTGAATTGAATTGAATTGAATTGAATTGAATTGAATTGAATTGAATTGAATTGAATTGAATTGAATTACAATTACAATTACAATTATTACGATGATATAAAAGGTATAAATATTAGCCTCAAAACAGTTTTCCCACTTATAATTAAATTTCAAATGACCTATGTGATGGTAACACACTTTTGACGTACGTCACTAGCTGTGCGTTACTTTAATAGCATTTGTTAAAGCGAGATAAATAGCGTGACCGACCTTACGCAAATACGTAGCAAGAGAGCAACAAGGTTGTTTACAAATGTTGAATAGAGATAGCGATTTGGACGTCTTTCGAATTATTAATTTTTTCACACGCATTAAGGAAAAAAAAACGAACTTTATCAAGGTATCTATGTTGATATCTTTGAAAAATTTCAAACAGAACCTTAGTGTGGTTAGTAGTATCTGAGAATGTATTTTGGGTTACGTTTGAATATCGGTTAGGGTCTTTATATACATGATGCACCCTGTATATGTTTATTGTAGTTTTGACAGGCTAGGGTGAAAAAACTTACTTTCTGCTAGGATCGTAGGAAAAATTTATTACGATATATCTCTCTCTGATTTTGATTTTCAGGATTCGGCTCCTTTGTCGCCTTGTCCTTAAATATCTTATTCAAATTGTAATATTAGACTAACAAGACTTATAACGTAAATTTCTTTTTTTTTTGGGAGAAAAAATTTAGGATTAAAAAATAAGTCACATTTAAATGATGAACATATCTACATATTAAATATGGAATACATGGAAAAACTTTACAAATAATCGAACTCGATATTGATAAGATTATAAATGTCATAATTGTGTTACCAACCTGTCATGCTTTTCGTAACCACGCTTATATTATGTAAGTAATAGGATATTAAGAAAATATTAGGAGTACTATATTCATATTTTTCTGGTTTTAGTATTTGTATTTGACAATATAACTTGCTTCCTTTACGATACTAAAATCATCGGTGGATATGAGGTTAAAAATAGATCGGATTTTGCTTATCAGGTTTGCAAAATCTTTATCAATTATCAACCACGGTAATGTCATCTATTATTTCCAGGCTTTGCTTCTCTACAAAAACGCACCTTATTGTGGAGGGACAATAATTGACAAAAAACACATTTTAACTGCTGCTCATTGCTGCAATCCCGAGGAAGGCCTAATAGTGAAACCATCAGAAATGACAGTTGTTATAGGAAATTTGGATTTATACTCGTATGATAAGCTTTGTGTCAAAAAAGTCCAAAATATTTTTATTCACGAAGGATTTAATTTGAGTGCAATAACAAACGACATAGCTGTGATACGAGTATTTTTCACTAGATATAACTTTACGCTTTTAATATTTTTATAGCTTGTAGATAATCTCGAATTTTCGAAAGACATTCAGGCTATAAACTTAACAATAGACCACTTAAGTTCTGGCAATTGTAACGTATCAGGATGGGGAACCACATTTGTCGTAAAAATGTTCTTATTTTATTTGCACAGTAATTACTTCTTTTAGCAGGGGTCGAACTTAATGAATTCAAAGTTACTTTACGCTGATGTACCTATAGTTGAATGGAGCTTATGCAAGACTATTTTAAAAAGGTGGAGAGTAGAATTAGGAGAAAATGAAGTTTGTGCTGGAGGAAATACAAAGGATTCGTGTCAAGTACATATTTTTGAAATTATTTATTTTTTGTTTGTTACTTTGAATAACTAACTTAGGGAGACTCGGGGGGACCTTTAGTGTGCTCTGGACAATTAACAGGAATTGTTTCGTATGGCATATCCTGTGGGATTCAATATATACCTGGAGTTTACACAGAAGTGGCCAAATACACAAAATGGATCGAAAAGCAAAAAACAAGATCAACAAGCCCAAAAGATGAAATCAATTTAGCATTATTTATAATGCTATTTTTTGGAGTTTTTGTTAATTTGTGACGATAAAGTTTGTAGAAACCTGTAAATGTTTTGTAATAGTAGTGTTTCATAATAAAATAACACAATTTTATTTGTGAAGGCAATAATAAAGTTAAATATCAATTTTTGAAATTTTTTTATTGTATGTTTATTGCCATTTTCCTTTTTTCAAAAAATATTAAGTGATCATTGCAGTAATTCGTGAGTAACCAGTGATGCAAGAGCAATTTAGTTTTTAGCAGTTTTCATTAAAGATAATCCCTGATTTATTGCTTTACAAGGAAGCGAACAGATAAAATTTTTAGATATATACCTACCTATATAAACTATCTAACAAGTCAATAAAGCCTAATCACTATGTTCCTCTCAACGCTTCTACTTTGTGAGTAATTTAATAATTTAATTAAAATTACATTTTAAATTTAGGTACCCTTTTTTCTTTGAGTGCTCAAAGAGATGTTAAAATTGTTGGAGGGACTGAAGTCAAAGATAGGTCTCAATTCGCCTATCAGGTAAGTACTACTCAATTGTTGATTACCTCAATTAAATTTTACTACAGGCACTTCTTTTGTATTATGGTGGCCCTTACTGTGGAGGAACAATAATTGACAAAAAATACATTCTAACAGCTGGGCATTGCTGTTACTACAGGGAACAAGAAATGCTACCTTCTGATGTCGAGGTGGTTGTTGGTAATTTGAATTTAACGGATCGACAAATTGTTAAAAGTGTGAAAGCAATTCACATTCATGAAGAATTTAACATGGACACTCTTGACAATGATTTGGCCATATTTGAGGTATTTCTCAAGTTGTGAAGCCTAATTTTATTTTTTTTTAATTAGTTGACTGAACCTTTCGAAAATTGGACTGAAACTGTATCACCAATTGAATTAAATAAAGAGCACGTGACCAGTGGTGACTGTATTGCGTCAGGCTGGGGAACAACATTTTCTGTAAGCTGGAATGCAACTTTTACAAAAAAATGCATGCGTTTTTTAGGGTTCTAAGCAAATGAGCTCAAAACTTTTATATGTGAGTGTTCCTGTTATTGACTGGGCGGCGTGTTATGAGTTTTACGGTGCTCAAAATATCCATGTGAATAATAAGTCGATTTGTGCAGGGGCTCTTGAGAAGGATTCTTGCCAGGTATAATTATGGTTTTGTATTTTTTGTTGTGATTTTGCATAACGATTTTAGGGAGATTCTGGTGGCCCTTTTGTCTGCCAGAATAAGCTAACAGGAGTTGTTTCTTATGGCATAGGATGCGGTTATGAAAATTTTCCCGGAGTTTACGTTGAAGTGGCGAAATATTCCGATTGGCTGAAAAATTACACGTCGTCTTCGACGTCTTTAAAATTAGCGACTTTTTGTCTCGTGACTTATTTTGTAACATTAATAAATGTGTAAATATTTTGGTGCTTACTTTTCTGAAATCGTTCAACATTTTTTTGATTGGCTTGAAAATACACTTTTGCCTTTTTTTTGTTAAATTTTTACGTAGTAATTTACAAATAAGACATCATTTGTGCTTAAACAATTTCCCTTTTTACCCTTTCCAGGATTCATAATCAATTTATCACTGCCAAAGCAACAAAAAGCCGGCGAAAGCAGCATTCATTAGAGCTCTTTACTAGGTCAAGCCCTTTCACTTATTTTCCAAAATATAATGAATTACAAGTTCAAAACACAACCGGTTATATTTGTGATTTTACCTCCGAGTTAGTGACGTGGCGCAGGGTGGTGATAAATTGCACACTTATTGTGAAATTATCGACGTTTAAATCGATAATGACGAATTGTTTTACATCAAACCGGTGAAAACGTCTCATATAGAGTAACATTTGCGCGAAAAATGTCGTTTTATTGGCGACTATCTCCCGCCATTAAATCCCGTAAAGTTCACCGCCAACACTTCCGTCACTTTATTTCCGGAAAGTCTGCAAAGACATATGCAGCGGAATCTTTTTGCGATGGATGTTGGGAGCGAGTAATGCGCTTTCGGTGCTGGATTTTGCAAGATATACGGTGCATTGTGTGAGCTTATGCAAGCTCGTTGCTCTCCCGAAAATATATTTAATATCGATAAGGTTTTTCGACTGCTGAAAGTAAATTGGATCGATGTGTTAAGAGTTTGTCAAAACAAGATAACTCTCTAAAGTAGATCCGATGAGTTACGGTGGGACACTACATTTAATTTTGAAGCGACTTTGGGACCGTTATTGTCATTGGACAAAGTTAAAATACGAAATTTACGAGATTACACGATAAAACTTATAATAACAAAGGAGGATGTACTTTTATTGACTTGTATGCAGTTATAACTACTCTGTTTACGTTCGGACGGCGAGGGCTGACTTATAAGGGGCGTGGGGGGAGATTTGCGACTTCAGCAACTTACTTACAATAGGACACCAAGATATCAAGCGGGTTTTAAAGGAAACTTTAAAGACAACTTTCAATTGCCTTCTTAATTGATTGTTCGTAAAATGGTGGATGCGCCGGGCAAAATTTAAATAAAAAATTTAGTGCATTCATAAACTAAATACATAAAATTTAAATGTCTGGAACCGTTAATTTTAATCAAACCACAGAGTATGAAATGTGTTAAATAATTGTGAGCCATACGAGATTGCTCTCGTTTAATTGCGTTAAGTTGATTTAGAGCTTTCATTCTTTCCTGAGTGTCCTCATTTGAAATAAACAATAAATTTGCGCAGCGCTGAAACCACAAACTAATTTTCCAAATATTAATTTTTTTTTATGAAAACAAGTAAAGCTTCGTTTTCATTTGGTTCCAATTGAGGCAAATACAATCCAACAACTAATTATTCTATAACAATTCTTTCTCGGAAATCCTCTGAAATAAAAATAAATTGAACAAGGATAGTAAAGAACGGCAATAATTTCAGTCCATTGAAACTGAAAAAACTAGGTCAGTTAGTTTTATGTAAAACTAGCGTAGAATGTAGCCATTGTGACACCGCTGCCGGAAACTCAGCCATAATGGTACACCATCAGTATTCACCTCGCGACATCACTTAATTGTAAAATTATCTTTTTAAATTTAGTCACTAAGTGGGAAAAAATCACCCAGGGACGACACTAACGAATTTTTATTAGTTCTTAGCTCAGGGAATAACTCACAGCAATTTGTTCATGCTCCGAATAAATCGAATGGTTTTCGATTTTTTTATAGGAAATGCGTGCAAGGAAGTTGGTAATTATCCTTGGAAAGTTGCTTCCTGAAATAACAATTCGTCTTTAATGTTATTTTGATGCGAATAACGAGCTTTGACCAGTGCAGCTTCCGATCGAACAGACGCACTCAATGTCGACTTGTCTTGGTTAGGGATCGGCAAAAAGCTTCATTTTGGACGCTTATAGCAACAATTATAAACGAAAAACACAGGCATAAATATTGGAACTTGGGAAATCTTACAATTTTAAAAGCTTTCAGTCATTTTCTGCAGTTCAAAAATCAAAAAGTTTTAAATTGTCTTTATCTCAAGCACAAAAAACAGTTTTGTGTTGACTGTCATTGTTTGACTGATTTTTCGCAAAATAGAAGTCTGTAGAAAAATAAAGCATAAGATCTTTTAGTTACCTAATTTGAAAACATTTTAAATTACTTCCTATTAAATCATAAAATGCTCAAAACTCTAAATCTAAAGGTTTAAACATTTTTTAGTAAAAACTTAAAATTTGAAAAATCTAACATTCCCAAAAGCTTTTAAAAAAATTTTTAAAAAGTTTATTTATAAAAATTAGTAAAATTTTAGCTACCAGAGGCTTTATACTTAATTGAATTTAGCAAACATAAAAAAAATAATAATTTTAAAAAGCTTCAAGCTTAAAACATATTGCTTTATTAATTTTATGAAACATAGTATATAAGACAAACAGATTTCTTTTCAAAAGATTTTGGGTTTTGAAATTGTTATAAATCATTTTATGGTTACAAGTTAGAAAAAGCTCAAAACCGTAAAAACTTGCAGTTACCTATTGTCTAGAAACGTAAAAAAAACTAAATAAAAAACTTACAAACATATTAAAACTAAAAACTAAAGTTTCAAACGTTTTGAAAAAGCTTATAACTTATAAGCTTAAGAATTGTAAAAGCGCTAAATCGTTTCGAAGGCGTCAAAATTGTAAATTTTTTTGATAAAAACTAATCCTTTAAGCAATCTTTCTAAAAAAGCTTATTCATAAAAACTTGTCTACCAGATGTTTCCTACAAAAACAGTCACTGATTTTTTTAGTATCTGCAAAGTTTTCATTTCTCGTTGAGCAGGAAAAACCAAAAAATTCCAAATTTCCTTTTTGCGGATCTCAATTTCGCGAATAAATTAAAAGGTAATGTCGCGCCTCCGTAAGACGGAAGCAAAACTTGTCTCGAAAGTTTTATTAAACGGTGAAAGAAGTAAAAAGCACCGTAAAGCTGGAGCTTTGGCGTGGGTGCGCTAATTAAGCTGTGGGTGGCATTCAATCAAAGTGCTCCTCAGGATTAGATGCAAGTTGCATTCATTCAATGTGACTGTGGCCAGGGTGGGGTTTCAAGTTTTTGTGTTGCGCCGGTCGGGGCCACGTGGGAGTGCAAGAGCTTTATGAAAGCTCAGTTTCGCAGCATCCGCGGACAAACGTGCACTGGGAAAGCTCGACTTGTCGCGAATTTCCACGCAACAGGCGAGACCAAATAATCTCCACAATGCTTTGATTGATTTTTTTAGCGACAAAAATTTATAAATAAATAAAATGTTTGATGGAACTTTTAATGGACTTTGCAGTGAGGAAGAATTTTCGAGCGTAAATATTTACACCGCGTCTAGTTTTAAAAATAACGCTTGGAGGTAAGTTTGTTCAACACTTTGTAGTATTTCTGGTATTGATCTCGGTTTAAATTGTGCGTTAAAAATTCAAGTGATCTCGTTATCGGAATAATTTTTATGACGCGATTCTACTTGAAGCAAATTGGCCAATAAAAGCCACGTTTTATTTTCCCCATTGATGTTAAAATGATATTTTCCAGCGTCGTAAAGTTCTCATTTGGTAACAAACTGTGTTTGTTTAATTTCAAGCTACTTTCAAAATTTAATTTTAAGTCGGGCGTTTGTGTAACAACCCGGTCCATTTATTCTAAGTCCATTTTAGGCTCCTGAAGGGGTCAGGAATGTGGGTGCTTTCGGGTCGTAAAATAAATTTTCTCTAAATCAATTTTTTGCTCTGAGAATTTCTAATTGAATGTATAAGTCAGTTTTACTGTGTTTACTACTGTAGACGATATTAAAAGTTCTATAACTAAAGGCGAAACGGCGACATCAAACTAATAAGAATAAAGTCAAAACTTTTAGCCTCAAACTAATTTAACACCATACTTAAAACTTTACAAAGTGGTCTTTCCATCATGCGCAAAAACTGAAAATTTCGTGAATTATTTAGTTATAGAAGGCAAACTCCAATAACTTAACAAGGAAGTAATTACAATTCCTGAGCAAAAGTTTGCTTTTATTACACTTGGTCGACGATTTTATGACCTGCCTCAAGTTTATTTTTGCATTATTTCATCTAATTTCAAAGATCTTTATATCGTTTTAATCAGTTTTTTTATTGCTCCAGATTTATCATTAGAAAAAAGTATTCGCTTTGGATCGAGTTCACTAGGAAATATTTATAACTTCCTTAGGTCTAAATTGTTGGCCTCGCAGAAATAAAATGAAGTCGACACTTATATTATTTCTCTCATAAATCTGAGTTCAGTCGTTCAAGCTTCTTCGAGTGACTTTTAAATTAATTTTTTTGCCTCTAAAATTACCCCCGGATACGTTCCATGTTTACGCTTTATATAAACAAGAGCAATTTATCAGAGTTTGAGCAGAAATTGTAGCCTTTCAAACTATCTAGTGGAACATCAAGTTACAACATTATGTATAGTGACCCACGCTAAAATTACCGGAATTTGATCCTCTATTTGCTCCGGATTTTTTTTATTTAGGTCAAAAAGTTTCACTATTTCCTGCTTCCGGACCATATAAGAAACAAAAAGTTATTTTCAAACAAAATTTAACATGCATTCGGGTTAAGAACAACGATAAATTTTATGTGATATGTTAAAAAATGATTCATTTACTTTTCAGCAAATAAAAGTTCTGCTTGAAACTTGGAAAGTTTGGCAGTGTGTAGGCCAAACTTTTCAGATTTTTCATACCGCAACGATTAAATCTTATTCCAAAAGGCGCGACATGATTGTCGATAAACTTATTTATGAAAACGCAAACACTTAAACGCCCGAAATAAAGAATCATCACAAACCGACATAAAACTGTTTTCGGATCCTTTTCTCGCATACATAAACTTGCAAATTCATAAATCATAAATATTAAACGTGGCAAGCTATAACTGTACATACCTACGGAACTAATTAATTATAAGTACAAAACCATCCCTTCTCTATACAATTTGCAGTCTAACATTATTCGAGTGCATTGATCTATTCCATCCAAGCTTGAATCCTTACATAAAAGCTGGTTATGCCGAGACTTATTCCAATGACAGTCTCCATTATCACAGGTTTCAGCACCTAATTCACGCTTTTTTTCGCTGAAAGGGCCACTTTCGCACCATTCAAACCTCTCCATTATCTCAATTTTTAAATAAGAAAAAATATTGAAATGTCCATAAAATGTTTTTCCTTTACAAATATTTGCTTTTTAAAATCAATTATTTTCTTTTCAAAATCGACATTTGTATGTGACTTTAGAGAACATTTTTTTAGGATGATTTACAATGACTAACATGTATCTCCCAATTTTTTTCTCAAAATGAAAAAAATTTTATTGTTTTTAGAAAAAAATTACTTGCTATTAGAAAGCGTAAAATATTTTGTTCTACGAACTGATTTTTACGCTATTGACTATAAAACCTTATTTTGAAACGATTTAGAACATTTACCGATTTTGTAAAGGCAACAACAAAATTATTATGATATGTTTTTAGTTAAAATATGCATTTTTATATACATACTAATATTATATTTTTTGTAACAATTATCATATCTACTTATTTTATATAAAAATTGAACACAAGTTTTAAATTGAGAGAGAGAGATTTTTAATAATTTTGGAAGAAAAATCGATAAAAGTTAAGTTTTTAATTATTTATAAGATTTTAAAATTTCGGTGACGGAAATATAAAAATTGAAGTTTTTTATTAATAAATGTTATTAATTAGAATTGAGTAGTATGAGTTTCAAATTTATGGAAGAATTGGATAAAAATGTTTTTCGTGATAACACTAACTGAATCAAAGAAATTTTTGTTTTGACACTAAAATTAGCCATTACTCAAGTAAATATACTATTTATTTGATTCTCAGCAATTTGGAACACACTTAGTATTATAGTCCAAAAACAAGGCAAAATCTAATTTTTTACATTAACATTCAAATTTTTGATTACTTAACAAATATTCACTATTCATTTGATCCTTAACAATTTGGAACACATTTTACATTACTTTATGAACCAATGACAATTCCATTGCAATTGCTAATAGTTTTCATTGTTTGCGGAGTCGCTCTCAATTCCATTTATTTGTTCCATATTTTTGAAAAATAGCGAAATAGCGCCATAGTAATCTTTATTAAAGATGTTATCTCAGCTTTTGAAAAACTTAGCCACAAACAAGTGGAGTAGTGGTGTAATGACCTAGGATTAACTCTGGTTTAATTCGAACATTTCCTTAATGCACATAATCTGTTCTTCAGAAAAGTAGTGCGCATTTAATTAATCCCGAACCATTTCTTTTGTTATTTTTTTCGACGTTTATCTCACCTTAATGCAAATCTTTGAAAGTGGCAAAAACCGGTCCGATGTTTAATTGCAAAAGTTAATGATTAGTTTGCCAAAGTCCAATTTATAAATTACAGTTCACGGCAAGTTTTCTCGCACACTATCGTCCTTTTAATAAAATTGTGCACTAAAACTATCTAAAAGTGGAGCAGGAAAGTTGGTAAGAGAGGTGAATTTGTCGGAAAGTATCGATACGATCTGGTTAAAACGCATTTATCGTTTCTTGAAGATTTAATCGATCAAACAATTTATTAAAGTTGACAAAATCCGTGAATCTATTTACCGAATGGCTTTGGAAATAAATGAGGGATAGATTTTTCACAGTCCCTTATCAAGGACCCGTTCACGAAAATAAAACGCGCCAATTAATTTCCCCTTTGTCTAAATCGGGCAACGCTATTAATAGATTATTTTCAATACGCAGAGGATTAATATTCATGAAAATTTGACAATTACAAAGATTTGAGTTCAAGGACTCTTTTTCGATTAATCTTTATCGAGCAAAGACCATAAATTTTCTCCAGAGACCAGTAACTAGCGCTTTACAACAGATTTATTTTGTTCGCTAATGATTTGTCAAAATTTTTAACTCAAATGTGAAAATATTTGAGAAACTGTTATTTACAGCGACGTTTAGTCTCGAATTTATAACGGTTTAGAGTCTATATTTTAAAATAATTTAATATCAGTTGGTTGCCACCTACTTAGAGGCAAGTAAATAAAAATTGGATCAATACCACTCTAGTCAAATGTATCTTTTCAATTTCCTGAATAACACTGGAAATATTTATTTAGCTTGATTGCGAAAATAACTACGTGATATTTTTTAAAGACAAAAACTCGAGTACAAGTCGTTTCAAGAAGCGATTTAGATTAAATCTTCTCCAGCAGTTTCTCTTGTCACCAAATTCATGTCTTTTTGAGTGTTGTTGTTTGTAACTCAATATTCATAAAAATTATCTTTTCCGCTGAAACAAGAAAAGTCTCGATTTGTCCGCGAGTGCTTTTTAATTGCTGTCGCATTTATTATCCTGTTTACTTTTGAGTCGGGCTCGCCTACACTTTTGCAATTTGTTAAATTAAATGATGGTTGATTAATGGTCCGTTTTTTCGCAATGATTTCGGACGGAATTAGCAAATCGGAGAATCTCCGTGAGCTTTTGCCATTAGATTTGGCCACACCTCGTGACTTTTCATTAAATCTATCTGCTCCAAGGAGTAATTTCCAAGTTATGCGACGTCTTCATTAAGTGTCGAATTTCATCAGTATGTAATTGTCAAAGTTAGTATGTTTAGCACGTGCTTCTTTACGTATTCTGCACAAGCACAATAAACTCATAGTCGAAATCTTTCCAAGGCAGGCAACTAGAGAAAGTAAATTGTTGCAAATCAATTGGCAATTTGTTAGCAGTGCCATCACTAATCCTGGACGATCAAGTGGAAATTGTCATTGGCCCTGAAGAGGGATCGAGGACCGATTTGTTTACGGTACATTAATATAGTGAGTGCAGTGCTAAAATCGGCCACACTGACGTCTCATTGATCTTGCTGTAAGTCGATACAAAGAAATTATTTTTCGAGAAACACATTCCAAACGGTTTTACGGCTTTATACGTGTTTCATTTACGTTTGATCGTTGAATTTACATACACAGAAGGAGTTAGCTAAATTGGATGGCTTTTTTAATGGCCGAAAAAACGGTGCAACTTTAACACCCAGTGCCACAAATAGGCAAAAATTACACAAATTACAAACACAGGCTCAGAAACATTGAGTAGAATTAAATCATACTCTCTTTGAAAAACACTCGAAAACAAACAATCTAATTAATATAAAGAAAAAGAAAAACAAATTTTGAATAATTTGGCTACTAAATGTATTTTGGAGAATTTAACATTTTGCCGTTAATATCTATGAAAGGTTGATTAAGCACAGTCGTGTGTAAAATGGTAAATTTAAATTAAATTGTTTATCCACTTTATGAAAGAAAAATTAAAGAAGAGCAACGAGAACTTAAGAAGTTCTGTGTCTCAGAGGCAAGATTTTCTCAGTTAAATTTTTTTTAAGTAATTTAGAGTTGAGAAATTACATTTTTAACAATTAGGGATGAAGTAAAAAATGCAAAAAGTGTTGTTTTAAAATAAAATGTACAAACTTTGTTTAAATTAAAGTTCTTAAAATTAATATACATACATACCTTCTGTACAAAAAGTACCGGGAAATTTTAAATAAAATAGTACTACGTTATTATTGATCAATTTTTATTTGATTTTCTTTAAAGTAAACTCTATCTGAAGTGACACGCATATGCCAACGTTAAACTTAATCATCAAAATTCTTCTCATAAACAGAAGAAGGTATGGCTTTCAGTTATTTCTGTGAATTTTGTTTTATGTCTTTTATGTAGTCAAAACGCCTTCCTCGTGAAGCAATTTAAGTTTAAGAAACGGTAAAATGTCACATAGGGCCATGATAGCTGAATACGGTGTCTGATTGATTACATTTTTTGAATTTTTGGCCAAAAATTTGTGCAGGACGGTCGCTGTGTGTGCAGGTGCACTGACATGGTGCAAAATTCCATAGTTGTCAAATCTGGCCTTTTTCAGCAAATACTTTTTACAAACATCTCACAACGGCTAAATAATATTACTCTTAAACTTAAGTGACGATTTACAGTCATCATTTCTTTTGATTTTCTTTACATTTTCCTCTGTTTTTTCTGTTGACGATCCGTTCAGCGAACGAGGAATGTCGGTGACTTCTTTTTGGTCCAATTGAAATATTTTGTACCACTCATATGCTTGTGTTTTTGACATGCATGAGTTCCCAAAAGTTTTTGCAAAATTTTCAGAGATTCACAACACGAATTTTTCGTTGGCAACACAAAATTTTAAGCGAATTTTCTGATCGGTAGCGGAATCCATGACAAAAATTCCAAGTCTGACTTAACCAGAAGATATGGTAAAATTTAAAACAAACCACATGAGCTATAGCGGTAAAATTTGGCTTGGTAGGAGAGTATGGTTGTACCAATATACCAGACAAGAATTATTAAAATATGTTCTACGTGAACTCTTTAAATCGAAAATTTTCGATACTTTTTTACAGAGTAGTATAATATTCTTAAATTAATATTCTAAACACAAACAGCTCATAAGACAAATGATTAGTAGATCTGTTCAAATGTTCTAAATATTTTGGGTTTGCAGAACATTATTATGAAAAGTAGTTTTTAGTTGAAATAAAATATTGATTCGGAAAAGTTTTTAACAAGTAAATAACAAAATCATGCTAGCAATTTAATTAAATAGATTTTGAAGTTTTGAAAATGATCAGAATTGTCCATTATTACGAATAAAAGGAAAAATAAAGAACAAAAACCAGCAAAAACAAAATAATCAGGAAATTCCACTTTTAAGAGGATGAACAAAATTGTACTTGTTTTAGTTAATTTAGTGTAAAGTTGTGCTTAAAAAATCTTAATTTTTTGAGGTTTCTTGGTTCATTTGCATTAACAATAAAAATAGAATTTTTTTTTTGTAGACTTATCTTGGTGATAGAAGCAAATTTTACAATACTAGATCACCCAGTATATAAGCAATTAATTTGCTTTGTCTTGCAATCAGACCTGATCTGATGTTGATCTGCTATCGTCTCCGATTATAACAAAGAGCTGTAGTTAGTGTAGGAGGATTAAGAAGTAAAGTTTGCAGAACATGCATAAATTAAATGAGACAAAAACCACTGATGCATCTTCAGCTACAAGACGTAGAATTAAGCACAATGAAGGCTTAAAGTTTCCCCAAAGTTGAATATGTGATTATGACTTGGAATAATTCCGATACCGTCATTAAATTGATGAAAAAACACACAAGTTTGAATTAATATTCAAATCGCGTCGTACTCTCTTGATTTCAGATAATCGCAGCGTCCAGCGTCGTCTCAACTTTTTGCCGTATAAAATAAACATCCTGTAAAACATGAAACTCTCTAAGCATATAGAAATGCGCAACTTTTGAGCCATCCATCACACTTACCACCTCGAAATAAAACAAAAATCTAAAATGAAAAATTGGCCCTCGATCAAACGCAATCTAACATGACGCGAAGATATGACTTTAAATCACAGCAAAACGTGGCCAGTGAGCACTTTGGCCGTGGTACAACTCCGGGTAGACTCACATGGACGCACCTATAGTACACTCACCAGAAATCCGGTAAATGCAGTAACTCCGGACTTTCATGTGAGGCATGAAGATTCGGGGCTTGTCGAGGAAAATCATAATTCGGAAAATGGGGCCACAAATGAGCTAGAAAGCTTGAAAATGGCAGGGCCAAGAACTGTCAGGACTGACACCGTTTCCACCATTTTGGAACAAGACACCGAGTTCGAGGACCACCACGACGAGCAAGGTTGGTCAAAACTAATTTTTTTGATTGACTTTGAAAAGTGAAATAGTTTATATTGCTTTTATTTTATCGCAGTTTTAGTATCTATCTCAAAACTAATAATCTAAGCAATAATTCCTTTTGTTTCAAATCTCACTCCAAAACATAAATCATCCCGAAATGTGTGAAAGCTCCAGATCGAGCGAATATTCCTCCTTGACTTTTTTAACGATTCATACTGTCATTGGCAAAAAACGAATAGTTCTTTGACGAATAAATGATACGCTTGAACAAACAAATTGACTTGTCACGAACATTTTCAAATATGCCAAAAGTTTGCAAAACATTTTAATGTATTCAACTTTTTTTTAACAAACATATATCAAAAGACCGATTCAAAATAGATTATGCGAGAAAATAAAACTGAAGTAATATATTCACCCAAGTAGATAAATCATGTTTTTATACGCTTATTGATCCGATATCACTTAAAGACATATCACTCTCTTATGGGGCATTATTGAGCACTTAGGGGCATTCGTGGAGATTGAGGACGAGTTGATTTTAACACTGGACAAATTTAAGCGTTTTTTATTCATTTTTTACTTTAAAAATAACAAAAGACACAATTTCACTGTCCACAGGTTGTTTCAGAACTATTATTCAAATAAGGATGTACTAAAGTTCAAAAATTTTGGAGTTAAATGAATTTGTATTTTAATTAATTTGTTTACTTGCACAAAACTGCTAAAATAAACCGGTTTTGTTAATCAATAGTAACACCCACGCTTCTCCCGAGTCCATTCCAGCCTTCTCCTGGTTAATTTCTGTTTAAATCTCCTCCTAGAGTTATTTTCCCTTGTCCACATCCACGCAAAGTCGCTTTATTTAGCAAAAACAACTAGACTCGCGTAGGAGGTTTACCTACACAACCTTCAAACTTTTATTATCTCCACCATTCATCATCCACTCCCCACTTTATACATTTTCCCATGTCATCGTAGGCAAATGCGACCCCTCCTTGGAGAAATTCCATGTCCTGGCCCTCACCCGCATCGAGGAGAACCTCAACGAGGGCGAGTTCTATGCCCTCGGCCGCCGTCCCAGCATCAAAGTGGACAACTGGGACTTCATCTACACCGAGACTAAACCCAACAGGTGTCCCATCCACGACCCGGCCCCCAAAGAGCCCCCTGACCTGCCCTTAGACGCCCGCAAAACCACCACTCTGCGAAGACACTACTACCTGGAGGGCGGCTGGGGCTGGGTGGTGGTGGTGTGTTCAGTGCTGGTGCATGTGTTGAACCATGGAGTGCAACTGTCGTGCTCGCAGCTGGTTCTCCCGGGGGCAGACAAGTTCAAAGTGGAGACGGTGCACTTTGCAGGTGAGTCGTTTTTGGATTTTAGTGCTGGGAACGCAGACGAGGAAAAAAGTAATATTCGGATTGAGGTGGATAGAGACGTATCGATGCGGAGCAAGGGGCGGAAATTTAAAGGCGAGACAATTTTAATGGAAATTTTCTAGTTCTAGATATGTTATCGGGAACTATTTTAAATTTAAATTACGCGGCTAGAGCAATGGACGACTGACGGTTTTGGGTCAGAGGTATTGCTGAAAAGCTTTATTGTTTTTGATAACCTCTTTGTAAAGAAAAATCAAAAATTACATCAAAATGTGTGTTTTTGTCTTTTTTTTTTAGACAAACATAAAGACAACGTCAACCTAACGTGATTCTAACGGTTTACGCTTATTACGTATTATGTTTTGCGACATTTTTACTTTTATGTTTTATTAGAGTGTCTTCATTCTACTTTATTTTTCTACTTTTATTAAGTTTGAGCTTTGTACGTTCCGGTAAACCTACTCTTCTACGCATTTTTTTTTAAATTTATGTTCTAAAATTCATTCATTTTAATGATATTCTTACTTTCTTTGTGAGATTTTTTTGACCTTCTTAATTCATAGATTCATTTGGACAATCTTAAGCTTTTATTCTAAATATTGTGGTGACGTTTTTTGATTTTTTAATACTATTAGAAATAGAAAAAAATGCATTAACACGATCCGGATTTAAACCTATTTCTTCCTACCTGTTGGTACACAGCGAGGGGACGAAATTCCAGTAATTCCAAAAAATTCCATCAAAATTACAGTAATTCCAAAAAAATTACAGAAATTCCTGTAATTCCTTAATTTAATTTCCGTAAGTTCAAAATAATTCTTGTAATTCCAAATTAAATAGTTCTAAGAAATTTAACATAATTTTGAAAAGAAATTATACATATTATACATATGTATAAGTAAACTTTACCGCTCACGCAGCACGCTCAAGTGCAACTACGTTATGAATAGGTACTCCAAGTAACTCTGATAATTCCAAAAAGAATTCTAGTAATTCCAAAAAGAATTCCAGTAATTCCAAAGAGAATTCCAGCAATTCCAAAAAAAAACAGTAATTTACATACAGGGTGTTTAAAAAATGGCGCACTCAAACTATGATACGGTGTCTAGAAGCATTTGGTGAGTGAGGATAAGATATTTAAAAAAAATCTTGGTTTTTATTTTTTTGCACAGTGGAGGTTTGTATAAGAATCTTCAAACGTTTTTAGTTGTACTTATTATTACTAAATAACACTCAAAATGCAATTAAAATATGCAGAATGGAAGGTAGATTAATAATCTTTAACGCAGTGTCTGTGGTCTTTAACATTCAATGCAATTTACCTCTTCTAAATTATCAATAATTATGCAAAAATCGATGCGGCAACGTTTAAAGTTAACAATGAATTCAAGAATTAAATTATTCCATGGAAACTATTTTGATGTTCTCAAGATATGTACACGCAGTTACCAAATTTATCATAAAATAAACCTTCATCCAGGTGCAAATTTAACATCAAGAATTTTTTAAATATTTTTCCCTCACTCACCAAATGCTTCTAGACACCGTACCATAGTTTTAGTGCGGCAATTTTTAAACACCCTGTATAATTCCAGTAATTCAGAAGCAATTCCGGCAATTTCAAACAATCCAAAGATATTTTTAATAATTCCACATACTTCCAAATAGTATCAAGCAATTTCCGATCCAAAAATTTGTACAACTAAGTCCAGACTGAACGGTATATGTATATCAGGTGAATAAGAAGTATGGAACCAAACGTTTTTTGTTTCAACTAAATGTTTTTTGAAAAAACTAATTGATAAATGATAAAGTGCTATAAAAATATGATGTTTTATCATGAATAAAATTTTTCTAAGTTTTCTTTTGTCTTTTAGCATGCAAGTAGCATAACTCAAAAACAAAACAAAATTTAGTTCTCAAATTAAGATCACATTTTTTATATTACTTTCATTTATATTAATTATTTTTTTCTGGAGCCAAATATTTAAAAAAGAAGCTTGGTTCCATACTTTAAATTCACCCTGTATGTATTCTAGCCCAAATTTTTAAGAAATTGTTTTTTGTGATTTTACATTATTTACGTGCTTAGTAAAATATTTCGTTTGTTTAGAAATATCTAGGACATCATAATTACAGCACGAGGTAGATTTTTTTAATACTCTTTTTTTCCTTGCTTTGTTTATCATAACAAACATAATTCTTTATAAATAATAATTTTCATATTAATAAACCATAAAGAGCAAATTTTGTTTTCAATGTAAATATATTTAGAATTCAGGGTAGGAAAAGAGTACGTAAATGAAACTAAACACTAATTTGCACCGTTTAAACTAAGTAGAAATAACGCACCACCTCTTTACTATGTCGCAACTAGAAATATTACCAGAACTCGCTTACATAGTGAGGAATACAAATTTGAAGCTATGTTAAATAGAGACAGAAGAAAGAATTATTTTGCTTATTATTATAGAGCTTGTATTGCATTTATGTATCTGCAAGTTCAATAACTTGGCAAAACTCTTTTTGTGTTGAAATATTCGACCTTAATTATCTGCCATTATGCTCTCCGATTTCATATGATATCCAGTGCAGACCCAGCGAATATGTTCCAAATTGAATTCACAAAATGCAAAACGTGACATTAAGCTGAAATTCAGATCGTGCAGAGACGTATCATCTTTATTGAATTTAAACTTTGCATATGTATAGAAAGTTCTGAGCAATACTTTTAATTAAAATCTCACAAGCGTTATCACCTTTTATTTTCCCGTCTCGTAAAATTACATTTGTATCTCAGCGAGCTTTTTAAGCGTTGATTAATCGATGGTGACACAGATATTAAATTGGAAGTGGAAATCTTTGTCGTCGAGTGCAGTTAAAGCAATGACGGAGCAATTGGGGCTTAGTGCTCTTCTCTTGAGATCCGAGATCTTCCGGAGAAGTTTTACAGCCGTGGCTTAGTCGGTCACTGCGAACAAAACAGACCTGCAACTTTTCACGCCAACTCCAAAATAACATCACCAACTTTCTTCATGCATGACCTAAGACTTGAGATCTATACCTCTAATAATCAAGTTCTATTTATTCCACCGAAAAAAGTTTTCCCTACGCTCGATTTGCTTATTTTCAATTAGGGAATGACCCCGATTTTTAGGAGGGAGCTTTACGGGAGATTTCACGTGATGCGTTTTCGCTGATTGAAGAGTTTATTTATCACAAACGGCCCTGTTTACCTGACATTCGCAACAAACGCTAAGTGCTTGAATTGCAAATAAAGCTAATGTTTGGATAAGTCGAGAAGTTGTAGATAATGAATTGAAAATTAAAACAAAACTCTAAATAGCACTTTTCAAATCAATCACTGAGTCGGTTTTTGGCTGTTATACTTGGGGTTATCTCTGCTGGAAAGTAAATATTTTAGCAAATTATTAGCATCCTAACTAATTCCAAACAAACAGCTTTATCGATCGCAATTCCCCTGTAGGTACCTCAAAAAAGTGTTGTTTTTTTATTGTAAAATTTAGTTAGCATGATAATCATTCATAGTCACCAAATCGTAAGAGGAATGCTTAGAAACAAGGTGTGAGAAAATAAAAATAAAAAATAAAATAAATCAGTTTTGAAATCACATTTTGATTTTTTTTAACTGTTTTCCTTTTCTTCTATTTTATTGATTGTAAAGATTGCTTTATGTTGCAATTTCGGACAAGCATTGCCTTCAATCGATGATTGCTAATTGCACATCTCCAGTAAATGACTTTTGCTAAAGCAGAAATTTCGAGACACAAATCCAATTAGAGTTCGTTTCTATTTTAAAAACTCTCTCGAGTTCAGGTTTGTTAGAATCAAACATATGGACATCGTTACGTAGCAAACAGCAAAATACCGTTGTGTTGCACGATATAATTTTTCCAATTCATGTTTTAGCTCTGGCCGTTGTCGCGAATAATAAATATTTACATGCAAACCGACGAATTATCTCCGCTCATGCTTTTATAAAAATAATTCACTAGTTTTTTCGTAAAAAAATTAATGGCGATAATTCTTGAGCGGAGTATTGTGATGGCTTTTAGGACGCAAAAAACCGGCCATAAAGAGGACCAGCTTCTGTTCTTCATTGTTTAGAGAATTTGCATTAGGTGATGATATTTATTTAAGATATAAGAAAATTGCCTTGACTCTTTTGAATCTGGGGGAAAACTTAGACAATCCGAAAAAGTTGAATTTATCATTAACTTTTTATTATTCCGAGGACAATACATGTCAAGGCGGATCCTCAAATCGGACTAAATAGGATTCGGACCTCCAGGGAGTTGAGCCTTATATCACACAAAATTCTCTCCTGAAATAATAATAAACTAACCTTAAACGCTTTGAAAATATCGACTTTTGGCGAACCTTTGTGCGTGCTCCTATTTCAAAGACTTAATTTAGAGAATTTTCCACTGTACGATTTGAAATTAACGCAAAATTAATCACGTAAGGGTAAAGAAATTCGCTAAATTTTAGTGGAAAACGCTTTAAATCAACTCGACTGATTTCAGGATGCGATATCACTAATTAAAGCGAACTGTTCGCTTAATTTGACCGCAGCTCTATCTCATCGGCCGTAATCGGAACTCCGGTCACGTTATCTCGGACGCCCTGTATAATAACGACTGATGACAATCAAAAATTTCACATACTGAAGACTATTTTAAATCGACTTGAACGGTTTTTTCTCTTGCTGATAGCAATGCGAAACAAATATCACCGACATTTTTCTGTCAGAAATTTCAAATAAGATTTGTCGTAAAATAGGTTATATCTACCATACAAACGATAAAACTTTGTATTTTGAAGGCTAAATTTTTCACTTTACCTTCAATTTCTGTTATTTCTATAAGGGAAAACTTCCGTAAAGCAGAGGTTTCAATGTTTAATATTTTATGTAGTTATATTACTAAAAAAATTAGACGTTGGGTAAATTAACAAGGGTTTAAAAATAATTTAAAAAATCTTTAGTTTTTGCTGAGGTTGTTATATTTTTGAGTAATGAATTCGAAACGTTGGTGTTATCACTCCATGCGGTGGTCGATGGCTCGTCTACGTACGTTTGATTTCCACAATTCGATCTTGTCCCGGTGATAAGAGATACACATTGGTGGTGAACCAGATTCGAATAGTTACCACACAGTTCAATTGAGAGTTCCATTGCTTTTTATAGCACAAACTCCGACTTCCGCTTCGATAAATTTTATAAACGTCTTTTCAGAGGTAGATACTTTTAATACTTTTCGTCCCACAGCTTTTTCTCCCCCCATCTTTGAGAGTTTACTTCCCGTTGTCATTTGTAATAGAAATACGAAACATTGTATAAAATTCGATTTAGAAAAGCGGCAAAGTAGTGCCGTTTTAAAGACACTGTTGTCGTTTTATTAGTTCTTGGTAAGCATCGTGCTAATAAAAATTCTATGAGCGCGTCGAGATTAAATGAATAAATTCAATGTAACGTATGTGGCAAGGTTTGAAACAGTGCACTTTCTCAATATCAACTGCAAAAGCGGACGTGATGTACGGCAATTCCGGCAACGAGGATGTGGCGGTGTTCTACCCTAAATATTACGAGACATGAAGCCATCCATAAGAGGAAGGACATTCGCTGAAATGTTAATTTAAAGCCGAGGATCGTTGACCCGCGCTACGATCATTGCGACGAATTTGTCACCGGACTAACTGATTTATCACCCGGTATATAAATCCTACAAAACAATAAATACTGCCTGTTTAGTTTTTGCATTATCGAAGATCTAGCTGTGAAATATGGCATTTTCATGCTCGAAATGGACAGCAGAGATATAAATCGGCGCCCGATTTGAATATTTAAATGCAACCTCGTTTGCCGAAATATGCCACTGATCTATTTACCTAGTTGGACAGCCAAGATGCTTCGCAGAACAGAAAAAGTGCAACACAAACTCGAAAAAATTGAAATCAAATTCCCCGTTTATTGTTTACGTACAGCCTTATTTACCAAAATATTTGAAAAATATAGAAGAGAAGAATATTTCATATTTGACACCTGTATCAAATTACGTTTTTTATGAGGGAAAATAAGTAAAAGTACCTACATAAATAATTTTTAAGGCACAATTTATTTATCATAGAATTACGATTTAGAACCAATACAAATTATAGAACATGCGTTAGGAAATGCATTAGGAAATACAGAAGTTATACCTTTTTCAGTTTCAAACATTTTAAGAATGAAAAAAAACTAATAAATCGAAAGTACACTTAAAAAATTCTTTAAATAAAAAAATGCTACTTAAATTAGTTTTAAAATAAAATTTAATCTGACGTTTATAGTATTCATGATTGATCATTTTTATTTCTTATTTTGAGCTTATTTTTGGCTTAAATTCTAAATGTATCAATACTGTCAATATCAGAAACCTTTTGCATACGTTTGCAAAAAAAATCATCATATTTACACTGTCAATAGTTCTATACGTCTGATATTTAGCGGTCGTTGTGTTAAAATATTTTGAAGGACAAATTTGATTATTTTCTTCTAAAAGAATTACTTGAAGTTAAAAAATATGAAGGTAATAAAGTCGCTTCTCCAATTGTAAAAATATTTATAATTTAACGTTGTTGGAACATGGCAATAAATTGCCATCTGCAGCCTAACTTTGAAATACATTAAAATTATCTCAAAAATTATTAAAACTTAATTTAGAAACAAATTACTTGAATTACTTGAAAAAAATTACTTTTATAATTTTACATAACAATCTTTTTACGTTGTGTTTCTTGGGCTTTTCTGAGATCTTTTTTGACCTACCTACTCTCAGTTTCATAACTCTTATTTCTTGCATTAAATTTTTAGACATTGTACTAGAGACGCGACAGAGTTTCGAAACAAAGTCTCCCGGTGAGCAAGTCGCTTTGGTTTTTTTGTTCATTATATTAGTAAAACATTTTTTTTTCTTTCAACAATATACCTTTACGTGCTTCCGTCATAATTTTTTTGGTTTTGAAATTAGTATTTTGATGGCATTTGTTGTCGTATAATAGAAAATCATTTTTCATTCAGTTGGTATAACAGTGACAAAATAAGATATCCGGGTTTAGGGGTCTGTGAATCTCAAGCGGGTTTTAGTATAATTATTTGAATAATGTCAAAGGCTGTGTATTAAGCTTTAGTAGAATTTTATTGCAGTTAGGTTGTAAAGACATCTAAGGACACATAAAAGTCTACGACGACAAGAATAATCCTTCAAATAAATATTTCTCTGGATATTATCACAGTTTTTTAATAAAAATTGACTTTTATCACACGTTAGAGTAGTACACAAGTGTTTTCCCTTCTGTTCGTCTTCTGCGCATTTATAAAAACCGTAAGTGCTAAACAAATGGTCTCGTCGACATTCCTTCTCAACTTTGCGGAATTCTCAATAAAATCGTCAGCTTTGATGAGTTTAGCCAGTTTCTGGCCACTTTTCTTGTCCACTATTCTCTCACTCTCAAGATCGCATTTTGTCGCTGGAAAAAAGACGATTAAATATTTAGATTTCTTCACTCCAAAACTAATACCAGCTAATATCAATTTCGCTCTAGGACAACATCTTCGTATTTCCGGCGCCCATTTTTCCTTGACGTTATCCCAGGAATTGGCGTCGTTCACTGCGTAACACAAGATGAATACGTCCGTCTGAAAAATGGCATGAGGAAAAATTTAAATAGGACTAGAGGGGGCTGTTTTACGTCTTTATAGGCCAGTTGTCGGAGTTTGTCGAATTCTTCTTGACCGGCTGTGTCTTGTAATATCATGGTGTACTCTTTGTTATTTATTGTTAAGTTCATTGAGTAGACGTCGAAGACGGTGGGGATGTAGCGTTCGTCGAATTTGCGGTCTTTGTAAACTATCAACATGCAGGTTTTGCCCGTGTCGCCGTCGCCGACGACGGTTATCCGGATTTGGTTCTTCATAGTCTAACAAAAACGCACTTATGACCCTCTCCAACACAGAGAACACATTTTTTTTCACAAAATTTATCTAATGATCCAAAACTGCGTTTTTAGTTACAGTTTACAGTGTAATGGAGAGATGTGAAACGAAATATGGCGAACGGTGACCTTTGACATCTGATACAATATAACCAATAAATTATTTCCAAAGCTAAAAAATGTGAACAAGCAAAATGCAAATGACTGTATAGAAGCTCGTTAACGAAATATATATACCCATAAAAACGCCATTTAGGAAATTTAATTTTGTTTGCAGTTTAGTTTCATTTTAACCGTCTCATTTATTTCCTTTTTATTAAAAAATTGCGAGTGCGTGAAATTGATTGATTAAATAATTTGTTAACTTACTTGTAAGCAGTCACTAAAACGTGCACAAAAATTGTTGATACCAACATTACAAAAAATAGCATTATTTTAAATCTTTTAGATAAGATAAAATCCAGTTGACAAAGGTGGATTGTGACTCACTGATAATAAAATCGTTTTAGATAAAACAAATTTTTTATTGAAAAAATAAAACACAGCCATTTTCAAGTAAAAGAAATTTAATTTATTGGATGATGCAAGACTTTTCTTTGGCAAACAACTTCAAAATCCTTTTCTTCAAATCCTCAATTCCGTCCAAAGTCTTCGCTGAGCATTCTGCGTAAAATAGAGCATTGATTTTTTTCTGAAATTTGATAATTTCGTCTCGATTTATGCAGGAATTGGTTTTGCGTAGATCTGATTTTGTACCAACGAGAACCACTGGTACATCTTTACAGTTTTGCAAGTCTGGTACCCAGACACTTTCCATATTTTCGAAAGAAACTGGATCGTCAACTGCGAAGCACAATAAAAAAAGGTTCGCCTGGAAAACTGACACTGAATATAGGAAAATTAAGTAGTTTCAAAGTTACATCTTTGTAGGAAAGATTCCTGATCATTGCGAATTCCTCCTGGCCTGCCGTATCGATAAACTTGAGTTGGAATTGTTTGCCGTTTACCGTTTGACACAACTCGAAATCATCATACCTGAAGAAAATTTTCGAAATTTTATAAAACCAAAATTCGTACTTACACATTAGGAATTTGTTCCTGAAATTTCTTGTCTTTGATCGCATTTAAAATACTCGTTTTGCCGACATATCCGTCGCCTATGATTACGATGTTTCTCTCCATTTGATTAATGAAAAGCTTTCCGTTTCATTTATTTGAATTAATTTCTCGACGAAACAACGAAACAAGCTGTAAAAGGCGATATTTTAAAAATTACGTTTCTTTTGATTTTAAGACACAATGTTTCGTAGGTCAATAAATTACAAACGACCATAAAACAATAGAGCTTTTCCAAGACCTATCTCCATTCTACTTGGAGATATTTATTTCTGGCCGTCATAAATCAGGAACGGCCGGGCTTGCAATTTAATAATAAATCAATTGCCTAATGAAAGATTTGGGCCATTTGAAGCCCGGTTATTTACCTAATTTGTCGACATTTCCATAAATAGATGCACGAACACTGTCAGATTTGGTTTTTTAGCTTATCTTTGTGTGATTTTTTTAATTTATTTAGAGAAAATAGTGAAGATAAAACATTTTTATCAATTTTAAATCAAAGAAGAAAGAGAGACATCTTTTAGGCGAGAGCTAAACTTGAGAAAAATAGCTCACTGTCCTACACTAAAATTCCTTTCTTGATTAATACAAATAACTATTAATTAGGGGTGTAACCAAAAAAGTACAATAACAAATTTGTGTAATTGAAAGCTTTAATTATTCACAAGCTTTCATAAATACAGCTAGAAAATCAATAATACCAAGTTTACAGGAAACTGTAGCGCGACATCTATAAATGTTAGCACAAACATTGACGTATTACAGCATTCTACATATTAAGCTACTACAGTTTTTGTATCGAACAAAATGATTGTAGATATCTCACGAAAAAAAAGTTTTCTATCGTTGAGCCCTTTTCCTCAATTCCTCCTTATTGTATTTATTTCGGTTAGTGTAGGGTAGGTACAGTGGCTGTATTATATAGTCACTGTACGAAATAAAAATAAGCTTTTATGCTTTTTATGCGTTTTCCTTTACTTATGCTTTGTTCACTTATTTGTTATTATGCTTTGTGTTCTTTATTTTTTTTATTCAACTATAAATACAAAATAATTTTGCCTGATTTTATTCTGGGCGAGGTTAACCCTCACAACTCCTCACTGCTGACTTTAGATATTAAGCTAAGTGAAAATTTAGCTTGTATTGCTAATTTCGCTAATTTTGAAAATTTGAAAAATTCAAATATAAAGTGTGAAATTAAGATGTCAAAACTTTATTAATAATGTTAAATGCCTTTCTTTTTTATTTTTTTTACTTCCAGCAGTGTAGGTAGGTTGATTTAGTGCGTTTGAAAGTTTTATCAATACGTCATTATGGTAATATATTAGAAAAGTTCATCGCACTGCGCTCTGGGTTTTCCCGTTGGCGCCGATTTTCTCAAAACCCAAAATATTGACTTTTCCCTTAATCAAAAATGTGTTTAAAGTGGTCAGCTTTAAGTTAGTTGCGTCAAAAGGTCCAACATCAAACCTAATCTCTGTTTCACCTTAAATACGGTAAACCACCCGAACTTGTACGTAGATAACAGCCATTTAATCCTTGTTAGGCGTCCGGAATAGGGTGGAACTGTGTGACTAGTCCTAGAGGAGCGTCAGTGCGTGTCGAATGTAAATCCTTTAACACCGGAAGCGCTTAATACCTACCAACCCATTCGTTCATATTAGCCTTATTCAAATCGTAATTAATCTCACCGGAAAGGGAATTTGCAAAGAAAAGCGTCGCGTATAAATTTTTACGAGAGGATATCCGTTCAACAGCTCCCAGAATTTGTTTTTTATTTATACGGATCGAGATAAGGAGGGTAAAACGGATAAGTACACGACTTCGATCTCGGGTAAACATATTATGAAAATATGGAGCGTGAAAAATGAAAATCGCCGGTTAAACGGACGAGATAAGGCTAGGATTTGAATTCGACCGAATATTGGCAACGTCTACGAATAAAAAACCATCAATCATGTCGTCAGCGCTTCAATCAAATTTTTAACGTAAAAAATGGGGCCAGGATTCGGAGATTACGCTAGGCTCATCTGGATTTTAGGGGCAAAAGTGAACGCAGATTTAGTGTTTAAACGTTAAAACGGCAATTTTATTTCGTAATAAACTACACTGGTCGCCAAAATTAACCAGACAACTAAAATTTTACGATTTTTTACATTTAAATATTTTTGTTATTTTTTGTCGGATTTCCACGAATTTTTGTCCGGGTAAAAAAACGAACTTGCAGAATATTGTAATTTAATTCAATAACGTTTCTAGTTTTGTCTTGTAAATGTTATACCTAAAAGACGAGAGCACTATTTTTTTATTTTTTTATACTGAGCTGTAGTGTGCAACAGAGAATTAAATTTTTACTTATTTCAGATTATTGACCGTTCTTTTTTGAATGAGGATCAATTTCACCACAAGAGCACAATTACGTCTTTGAGCACAAAAAAATTAAAAAACTTGGAACTTCAAAGAATTACAACAAGTAAAACGGTTAATTATTGGAAACTTCCAAGCGCTTATTTTGATGTTTTCATACATTCGGCCTATTTAATACGAACATTTACTGAATTTGGAAATGTAATGGTTTTTTAAAGGTTTATATCCCTCATGTCTCAAAAATTAAAATTATGAGAAATGAGAAAAGAATGAACAATAATCTGAAATCAGTAAAAACTTAAGTTAAGTCTCTGTTGCACACCACAGCTCAGTATATAAATAAGTAAAAAAACAGCACATTTGTCTTTTGGGTATCACATTTAGAAGACACAACTAGAAATGTTATTGAATTAAATTACAATGATCTACAAAGTTTTTTCTTTAAGCCAAACAAAAATTCGTCGAAATCCGACAAAGAATAACAAAAATACTGCAATGTGAAAAATCGCAAAATTTTAATTGTCCGGTTAATTTTGGCGGCCAGTGTATAATACTTTTAGTGATTTTTTTAATGTTTCAGTTATAGCGAATTCTAACACTAAAAAGTTGATTTTTTTCTTTGGGACTCAACTTTGTTGTTCCGCCACTGCTAGTGGTAAAGCGGTTTGTCGCTTATTCGTGTTTAGTAATTTTTTCTTTGATTGTGGCACTTCTTCGACTCATTAATCTTTCTCGGACTTGTTTGCTGAGGCTTCCAAATATAGTCTAATTAAGAATCCATCTCTCAATTAAAAGTTTCGATTAAAGACTTGTCGATTCCTTACAAATATCGAAGAACCTACCTTGACCTGCCACACATGCATCTTGTATAGATTCCGATGCTACCCATGAAGATCGCTGTCAGAGATAATGGCGAAAAATGCCACTTCTTGTACCAAATGCCATTCTAGTTGCCGGAGTTTATTCGTTCTTTTCGTGTTTGTTATCCCAGTTGCCAAGTTTCCCACCAATAATTCCACACTGTTTGACATGTAATTGCAATGTAAGCGATCTCGAGCTCGTTCTTAATGTTTATGGAATTACTTGTAGCCTCCTGTCAATGCTAATTTCGCTGCGTGCTACCCGCATTAGGCATAAAACGCTCCTCTCTCATCTTAATACGCCCAGTTCTTAAACATTCCTGATTGGCGATTTTTTCCTCTTGCAAGCACCAAAATAGCAAACACCGAATTAACTCCGGCTTTAGTGCCATGTAAATTAATTTTTGTTGGTCAATATGATCGCAATAAAATTGAACATAAACCCGGTAATTATTTTTAACGGGATTATCCTTTCAGGTCGCGGTTTCAAATCTCCCGTATTAACTTTCACGACATTTTTCTCCTCGACGACAAACAAAAACTTCCGCAAAGTTGAGAAGTGACGAAAAAAATACTTAATCGATCATCACTGAACAGATTGATCGGACATCAATCTTTTATATCGGTGTCAAAAGCCGACACTATTCAGAGGCTGAACTGAGGTCAGATATTATATGGCACGAGCTTCACACAAAAACAATAATTTATGCAAGATGTTCGCTTTGATGAGGCATGCATCAGAAATGCCTCACGAGAAATTCCGCGCAAGAGTGAGTCCAGGGAATTCGAAAAATCGGCGCCAACGCAAGGCGAAAAATGCACCATTTCCTCAGACTGATTTATCCTCGCCATCCACCCTGTAACTCATTCGGAATCAGATTAGGGCGGAGTCCAACAACCACTATTTAATTTTGTATTAATTGCAAGTAAATCTCTAATTAATTCCTCGTCGGGAAAAAATTTAGCAAAATTCGTATATGTAAATCTTACATCACGTCTGACGCGAAAATTAAAGACCACACGAGAAAATTCGCAACGACCTAATGTGAGGATTTTTGCATAATTACATACATTACATTAAATTACACCGCAGATAAAAACGCGATTCAGTTTTCAATTTATCTCCTCGCTCAAATTTGGACAAATGATAATTCGGCTATCCCGCTGGTTTAATTTCAAAATGAGCAACGACCACAATAGAAAAATAGATTTGAAATTCAAACATATGATTATGATTAATTTTCTACGCTTATATAGAGTCGAGTAAACAACATACTGGCCGAATTATGAAAAATAACCGGCCATATTTAGAATTCCACGACTAAATATGGCAAAGCGACTCATCGGGACGCAGATTTTCGTTTCGGGTTATTATCAGAAGTAATTGATAAATAATCAGGGGCCATCCGCGCCGAAAGAGAAGAGAGATTTATTACTTAAAATAACGGAACGAATTTTTATAATAATACAGTTAAAACAAAAATAATTTGTAATTCCTCTTTGGCTTCTCTAAGTATCAGCCATGGATTTATTTCTCTCCACGGTTTCAGTATTAGCCTCTGAAAATTGTCGGTGCTCATAATTTTGTCTTTAAAAACCTTTGTCCTCTTTGATAGAGACTTTTTCAACAATTTTTTACTTCCAGTCGAGCGGAGTACCTTTCGTACTCCTAAAAAACCAACAAAATAAAACTTTCTTTATGTTGACATGCTGAAAATCTCAAATTTCTTGAAGTTGCAGATTAAATGTTAAATTTTTTTTAGCAGGGGACAGAACTATGAACACTACTGAGATCTGACTGTGCAAATTAAAAAACAAGAAATGGTTTTATAAAAAAAATATTACAATTGGCAACAAGACGTACTCAGTAACTTTAGCTCATCTATTTTTAATAATATGTAGAGATTGTATTTATCGAAAAATGATTGAAATATGAAATAAAGGTTTTGTACTAAATTCTAAGATTCAAAAAAAAATTCAAACACTTTGTGTTTCTATCTTGAGATTTTTTTTATTTTTTTAAATACCTGTACGAGTATATTATTCTTGTCAGAGTGAAATAATAAAATGCTAAATTTGAAATAAAATGTTGTTATTTTTTCTAATTTAGGTATAGGAAGTCCTAGAACTCGCAAATCAGAGAAAAATGCCAAGTAAAATGCCAAGAACACGAAAAATTGTTTAAAACATTGTATTTTTTTTTCAATTATTATAAAGGTATACAAAAATTTTGTCAATAAAAGCCACCAATAATGTTAAACATAATTTCCTTCATAATTTTATAATTCTTATGACCTAAATTTTTTAATATTGTTTCCATGTTCCTGATGTCTTATTCTACTTGGCATTTTTCTCTGATAGGCGAGTTCTGGGACACCTGTATCTCCCTCCAATATAACTTTCTTGATCTCAAAAATAGATTTATTGAGTATCGGATGTTTTCGTAAGTAATTGGACGTAATGAATCTTTTAATGGCCAAGTTTTATAAAATTAATTTCTTTTAATCCCGATTTAAATCGCTGGCAATAATTGATGCAAGAATTGTTGTTACGAGTATAAATCAAGATTAAAAATGACAATTTTTTCTAAAACTCAGTTTATGAATTCTTTTTGAAAATGCACAAAACTTGCTTAAAATTTTTGCGGAAGTTTAAAATGTTTTTACTGAGGCTCGAGATAGGTCTACATTAGCAAATGAGTTGTCCCAAACTGAAGCTTTTTGTAAATAACTAATTAGCGAAATCTCATAAAACAACACTAAATTTTAAATTATTTTAATTTTACTAGCCAACACGCATTTTGTTACTGAGAAGAAAACAGTTATTTTTTGTTAAATTGTATGTGCTAAACTCAAAAATGATAAAGAAAATTCCATAGCACGTCAGATTTTAAAGTTAGGCATTCTAAGATATCACCTGTAAGAATGTTCGAAAAATCGCCGAAAAACGAAACACTTAAAATTCATTTTCTCCATTCTCATTTAAATTTTTTTCCCCCAAACTTGGGTGCCGTTAGTGACGAACAAGAGGAAGGTTCCAACAGGATGTATTGTCGATGGAAAAAAGGTACCAAGGGAGATGGGATCCAGCTATGATGAGAGATTACTGCTGGTTCCTGATAAGGGAAGTTAAAACACCCTACAAAAGAAAGTCAGCTTTTGCAAAAAACTCCTCTACATCAGATTTATGTCGTCTATTTGAAATGAACAACTTTTACGATAAAATTTGAGAAAACTATTTTCCTGTAACTTAAAATCTCTACGTGATGGAGAATTTTTCGTATCAAATTCGTAATTAGGGATGTTAATGTACCCTGATTCACGTGTCAATAGATCAATCACATTAAAAAAAATTGTTGGGTAGTGATTTTTTTAATGCAGAGGTATTTTTAAAAAATCTATATCCTAAGCAGTTTTCAGATAAATAGAAAAAAAGGTATATCGACTTTCCTAAGACATTAAATTTCGAACAATTTTTTTGTGACTCAGAGAAAGAAACTTGGTGGGGGCAAAACACAGAGGATGATGGAACAATAATAATCCTGAAAGTAAGAAATTTTAGTGTTGCAAAATGAAGAAGGGTTCTTTTTTATTCAAGGAAAGTATAACAACGTCTAATGTTTACACAAAGAACCACTTTTTAAATACATTAATGAAATAAAGTTCTCCTTCTGTCGACGCCAGATGTTTATATAATGTCAACGAGATAATAAATATTTCACCTTTGGTTGTGAAACAATTTCTTATCATAACTGATGAGGGAACACTGGGACTAGACGTTTCAAATATTTCAGTTTCTGAGTAAATCGTAACTGGTCCAAGGTTTAGCATGCGTTTGAGGCGTTTGCTCTCGCGGTATGGTAATGTCGAATGGATAAATAGCCTCAATTAAGATCAAACGACGTCGGTGATGTAGACACATTAGCAGTCGCAAACGCGGCCGTATCAATGCAAAACAAATTACCGTTCTACTTAGCGATATTTATATCGTGTGTGTTCGGTGTAAAATTCAAAAAGAGAATCGGAAACGTTTTATTATAACGTTTTGTCTGATCGGTGCCAAATTAGGAATCGATCGTAGAAGGCTACAACGAGTAATAGTTCCGTGCTTAGACAATCGAATTTCCTGTTTTAGTAAAAAAGCTCGTCGTTGGATTAATTAAACGCCGGCAAAGCGTCTTTTTGGCGATGAGGAATGCGAGACAAAAGGTTGTTGATTCTTTGGATCAGGTTTCGTGTATAAATATTTCATGTAAAATCAAAATTCAAAAATATGCAGTCCCCCGCTATGCAGAAAGACAAACAAATGTATAGCTGGGGGAAAATGGCGGCGGGTTTATTGCTTTTTTTGTAAAGGGAAAGGTGTGCTGAGATTCTGGGTTTATATAAATTGACCGGAATGCCTATTGTTGACTTCATTATATGTTAAGGCCGCACGTAATTCATTTCAATTCCAAATGTTGAATGTCGTGTCACTTGTGGCAAAGATAATGAATTTATGCAATAGTTTATTCATAAATTATTACCATTTTACGGACGATCGTAAAGGCCGAATCCGTTATGTCTGCACTTTAATACCATCGTTTATCTCCAGTCGTATTCATGCTTCAACGAGACTTTGTTACACATTCCTTCATTCAGCAATCATTCCTTCACGACGAGATATATTGCAACGGGGCACCTGAACGAAACAAAATTTTTCATTGGGTATTGATAATGACAAAATACTGAAAATTTCTTGCAACGATTTCTTCTAACGAGCAAGGCCAAGTTCTCGGTAATCAATCTAAAATTATCGATCTTCCTGAATAGCAACGTCGATAACGTTCCATTGAGTCTCTAGTTTATGTCGCCATTAAAAAATGTTAAACATTCATGAAAAATGGCCACAATTCCTGCAAAAAATTCCTCGTCCAGTTTCACTCTTATAATTGCTAAAGATCAGCTCTTAACTTTTACGACATTGCATCGTAAAAATCTCAACACACGTGATTGAAAATTTAGTGGCATCTTTATGTTTGGGGTTTGGGCCTTTACGGGTTGCATGTAAATGAAATTTTCGAAGGGTTATTAATCGGCCGCACAATCTCCAATTGGCTATATTTAGAAGAAACGAAAACAGAAGTTATTGCCCGAATTTCGCTTTCGATTAAAAGCGAACGGAAAGCCATCAAATTATTTTTAATTCGTTAGTGAAGACAGTAAAACGTCCCGATAAAAGCTGAATTACGAGTAATGGCGGATTAAGGTAATAAATTTGGGAATGTCTGCGACATTTCATGAGTTTATCTACTCCAAAGTTTTATTTTGAACGATTAGTTCCATCGGCAATATTGCTCCCATCCCCCGGAGACGGATCTAGGACTCGAATATATCACCGGGAATTTACATCCTAGCCATGCATCAACATTAATTTCGCATTTGGATTGTATCGCGAAAACGAGTTTGCAAAAAAAGATTCATAACCGGATCAACATTGTTTTTTACTAATTGAGCGATTCCGGAAACCGACCTTTAATTTGCGAACGAGCCGACGCATACATCAAGACTCCTGTCGAAGGAAAAATTGCCAACGACGGTACTAAATCGCCTCTGGAGCGGACGGTACTCGCATTCTTATTAAGCAGAACCCCGGCGAGAACGAGTATTGTCATTATTGTCCGGAGCGGAAAGCTGACACTTACGCAAAATGGGGTAAACGCGGTCAAGTTCAAGCACGTCTTCAAGTTCAAAAATTATAGCCGTCATTACACGAAAGAAGTGTTCTTTTTTCCTGTAACAATAACGGGAGACAATAAGAACAACGTACGCTGACGGTTGTAAAATATTACTACTTAATTGACACGAACAAGAGAAATAAATCCTCGAGCGATTTATTATCCGCAAACTGAGTCTGCACATCTACATGATTTATATAAATGAACAGCGCCTGTCGAACCAAACGCAAAAAGATGTTTTTGACAACAATGGATCATTTAGGGGCATTGTGGTGCTTCTGGCGTGATTATTTCGATCGGATTTAATTTTATACCAACGAAAGACAAATTGGATGCCACTATAAATAATCCTAGACAAGTTAATTAAATTGTCAGAATGTTTAAATTATTGCAAAAAAAAAATCAATAAACGAGTGAATAAGTGAATATCATTAGAAAATCGAACTGTGGTTTCACTCCTCCCGGCATTAACCGATTGTGATTACAGTAATTAAAATTGATTAGTTGCAATTTTTCGTGTGATAGATTTTAGTTAAATCAGATCGCAAAAATATCGCATCAAATCGGTTAACTCTTCAATTCAAAAACAATATTGGCGCCAGATTGAGATTTCCTGGTTAAGGCGCCGCTATATTTCCATTACAAAAGCACAAGAGATGCTCTAAATAGATAATTTTAATTCATATCCTTTCGGTGCAAGTCAAGCTGTCAATTTGTGACGTGTTAATCGACACTAAACTGGTGAAAAAACAGGCGATGCACATTTGCTCCTGTCATTAGTGAGGCTCTTTGAGGATGAGCGCCGATTGACTTACTCTAATCATGTGTAAGTGCTGATAACGGGATGCTGAAAATGCAATTCACGAGAAACATCTTGAAAAAGAAGTAATTTTTGCTGCTAAAATTTTTTTGTAATTTGGTTGACATAGATAGTTATTTTCAAAACAGGTCTAAGTTTGGGTATTTTTTTCAGAAAGTGAAAGTAAGCAAAGTTTTACCATGAAAAACTGATAGCACAAAAACTACTTGTATTTTGATCGACTTTATTTTTCTATTTGCGGTATTTTGAATATGGTCTTTCGGTTTATTTTTGTTTTATTCTCATTCTTACGACTTTACATTTTTATCAAATTTTTAATGATTTTTTGTTTTACTTAGTTTGTATACTTTTAACTGCATTATTGCGTCCTTTATTTAGAATTTTACGCATTTATGTTTACGAACTTACCTTTTTTTGTTTATATTACTTACTTTGTGTTTTAAAGTTCATTAAATTTAAAAATAATACATGTTTTTACATTGTTCCTAACTCTTTATGATTTCTTTCTTCTTTCCGTCTAACTCTTCAGTCTCCTTTAGATGTTTTTTTCTTCGTTTTTTTCTTACGTCGTTAGAAATATTAATATGAATAGAAATATTAATATTATTAGAAACAGAAAAATTGCAGACTCAAATTCAAACCGAGGTCGCCTCCTCTTTTTGATGTACCTACATTTTTTTCTACATTATTGTTGGGAACAAATTAAATGCATAGTGTATTATTTAAACGACAAGTATTTTTGATCAGTTATAATAATAAATACACAGTAAAAATAATAAATGCACAGTAAAGGCAATGAATGAATACCTAGCAAAACTAATTAATTTAATATTCACACATTTACAAACAAAATGTTTCCGGACAAAATTGGAATATCGCAAAGCGTTCAAAAACAAAATTGTGGTATCAGGAGCACAGCAGTGCAAAGATTGGCGTACGCTTATTAGACTAATTACCATTTGTGCAGTTTCCAGCCCTTGCTATTATAAAATCATTCTTGCGCAGACCCTTGCTAATACATATACCACCCTCCAATAATAGTAAATATTCAATTATATAAAAATAAGTACCAATAATAAATAACATTCTTGCGCAAGAGCCATACATTGTTATCTAACCAAGACTGAAAATTTCTTAAATTTTATGTTATTTACTGTGCAATTTGGATTTTTTTACTGAACAAATTACAATAAAATACTATAAGTGCCTTACTTAACATTTGTTATTTTTACTGTGCAAAAATTAATTAAATACTGATCATTTATCATTTTATACTGATCAAAATTGCTCTATTATTGCCCAATATTTTTACGTGTCTAGTACAAATTTTAGATAAGATTAATAAATTTTTGGTTTTTATGTGTGATATTTTTGGAAAATAGATTTAATTTGCTGTTTTAATTTTTTTTAATTGTCGTTTTGCAATTAATAGTTATAGTGTTTATTTAAATTTAGCGTCATAGTTGGCGGTGATATGAGTGTGTTGTGAATGGACAACAATTTTTAATACGCCTGGCGAAGTGTCAAAGGTCAGATTAATAACTTGCAATACGATGGTGTGTTCACAATCAGACTTTCATGGATAGCATTGACACCAAATTTTAAAAAAACACCTGTTAAAGCAAAAAATTGTAAGATCCCAAAATCTTAGTTACTCGGATTTGCGATTTTTCAATTCCAATTACATTTGACTTCCAGGTTTTGTATCCAAAATTAGCAAAAGAGGTAGCAAAACTTTCAACAAAAAAATACTATTTGTGGTCATTGTCTTTATCAATTTGTTTTAAAGCTATACTATCTTATAGATTTTGACGCAGTGACTAATTTGTAATCGCAGTTTACAAATTGTCGAAACTTTCAAAACCTTAGATGTGTTTTTCTTAGAAATTATAAATTTTATGATGAAAATCAAAAAATCTTCGGATTCTGAATTCGATCAGGTTCAGAGATATAGAAAGTTTTACAATAATAAATTTTTAACTCAATATAATTTGGTCCTAGGACAAAACGGTTTGCACTCACTTTACATGATATATTAGTTTGGATTAGATTACATTTTATTTTTTTTATTTTTTAAGGTACTCTATTTGAAATTACCTGGTCCCAAGGTGTGAAAAATGTCTCGCATCAACACCATGGCGATAAAATTCTGGCCATTTCGCTTGCTATCACTGCATGTAAATGTTTGTTTTTGTAATAAATACACCAAGTGTTCAAGTTTTTCTTAAACTGAGATAATCCCATCCCACTCGTCATATCCGCCTCGCTTTTCTAAAAAATCGGCCACATTAAAACGTAGAGTTTATCTGTGGTCGTTTAAAAATAATCCTGCAAAGTGGTTGTGACAGAAATCGGGATTCGTATCGTGTCCATTTATTAATCCCACGAGACGAGTGTCGAGCATCGCCCCTCGCATCCGATCAATTACCGGCAATTAGCAAAAATACCTGTCCAGAGGGTCGTTAACACCACCAAATCGGATTTTATTGTAATGTGTCGAGTACAGGCCATCTCGCAAGAAGCGAGCATTTGTTTACAACTCGGAAAGCCTCTGCACGAGACAGTTTATCGGCAAACCGAGTCGTTGTGTGCAAATAAAATCGGCTCGGAAACACGAGTATGTTCATGCACGGCATAAATTCGAAGCCATTGCCTATAAAAATACCTGGATTTTTTCGCTAATTTTAATCGTCACGCAAGGGGAGAAAAACACGTCAAGGCGAAGACGCCAATTAAGATTGCTTTCCCATAAATTAAAACATTAGTTCTATAAAGATATCAATACAGCAATTAAAGTTTAATTAAGTCATAAATTAACTTTCTTTGGTACACACTTTATAAAATTGATAATTTTATGGAGACAATTGTTACATTATGTGGGAACTGTTAAGTACAAACGAGAAAGAAATGATTTAGAGACGAAGGGGTCTCGGGGGACTTGAGCAAGACTGTAATTTCCTTTTCGCGATGTTGACTCTTTATATTCTTCCGAGACTAGTCGTATGGATGTAGTACTTGCATACTTCTTATAATCCATTAGTTCACTGACGTTCTTTCCATACCACACAAACCTGAAATTTTTAAGATTGTGCTTGCAAACGACCCATTGTTTATGCATATTTTCCAAGATTTTTACAACAAAAAAAAGAACGAAACAATCGTCCGAAGGAGTAACAGTTTGAATTGAAAATCTTGCAAAAATCGCTTAATCTCGCCGCTCCTGCTTCGTAATTTACGAGAGCTGATCTAAATATAAAAACCGGCATTAATTCGTTGAATTAAGCTACAAAAATGGACTAAAAAACGCGATTTCTGCAAATTTTCTAAATCATCGGACTCCGGTACGATTTATACCATCAGTAGCCAATAATTACGCAAGCGTCAAGTGAAGAACGTCCAGCAGGGCGCATCTGGCAGCATCTCGTCCTTCTGCGACGTTAACAACATTCAGTATTCCTGCTGCCGTGTCCGAGTGGGCCGCACCAGAGTCCTGCTTGGGACGTTTAGCACGCGCTGAACGAAAGCTCCACGTGTGTCGGTGGTGATGTGAGTGAAAGAATGAGACGTGGCCGCGAATTAATGCACCCCTCACTGATTTTTTCACCAAATGGGAAATTTATTGAATGCCGATTTGGCGAATTCGGAATTGGAACGGTCGGCAGATTTTATTTATAACCATTAAAATAGAAGAGGCTTTTATTTTGATAGATTTGGTAAGGTGGAGCGGATTTGAAAGCGAAAGGGCATTAGGGAAATGGGAAAAGCTGCCAAACAAGGAACAAAGTTTCTGTTTTCATTTAGTTGGCGAAAATTTGATGAAGAAATTAAATAAACAAGTTGTTTAGTTTTTCATAAACAAATTAAGTATTATTAAAGTAGAAAGTGGCTTCAATTTATTTATGAACTATCTACATACGTATTTTCACTATCTCTTTACAGATTTTCTGCAAAATGTTAGTTTACTCACAAAAAATAAAATTTCAATATTAATGAGTAAATGCACAGCCTATTTCAATAAATTTTAATATTGGTACTTTTTTACTGTTAGCAATAAGCAAAAAAGACTCATTTTTTATTATTTTTTATTAATTGAATTCTAATAGTAATCATAAATGTGGAAATTAAATTCACTTTTCCATGAAAGCTGTGACAAATTTGCGCAAAAAGAGTGCGTTTTCCCTGAAGAAAAATCCGGCTTTTAGTCCATTTTTCTTATGAAATAAACATGGCACAAAATGCGTATCTGTGATTTTATCACATTTATACATCTATACATTTATGATTATGTCGTGGACCCTTATTTTATGGAATTTTGTTGCTTTGCATATATCTCCGATTTCTCCAAGATGTATCTCGTAAATTCTCTTTCCCCATGTTTATGTCTTATTTAGTGAATTTGTGGCACCCTAACGTCAAATTTATATCACTATTATTATAATTCATTTTAAATGTCGATCGTCTCATAAATTTTCCTCTTATGAACTCGAGTTACAATCTTTGAAACGTCATAATATAATTTAGTGTCCAATATAATTTCATATCTTGCAACCTAATGAAAATAATTGCACATTCTTGGAGTGTCTTAGAAGTTTTCGCCTATAACTGGAGGTATTTACAAGCAATATTAACATTAATATCGACTAGGCACAATAGTGAAAAAATCAAACAAACGGAGCGGAGAAAATAATTTCTGCTACGCGGAAATCGGGAAGCCATAAATTGTAAACCAAAAAAAAAAATGCTGGAGCAATATTGTTTTAGGCCGAAATGGAATTTATTAATTTAAATTATGAACTTTTTGTGGTAGCTGTAAGGAAACTGGTTATAAATTATTTTGATGGAGCTTTGCTTCTATTACTTATTGAAATATATTTATCCGGCCAATTAAAATAATTAAGATATTTATGAAATGTTTCATTCTTTTTGTCACTGGAAACGCAAGGTAATATTTTAATAAGAAAACCATACGTAAGTGTCTTATTTTGATTCAAAAATATGCAAAAAAGGAGTCTCATTAATTAATAAAGAGACATAATTAGTCTTGCTAATAACTTTATTCACTTTTATTAAGATGTTCTTCCAATGCAGTAGACCTTAAGTGTTATTCCTGAAGTGCCATTGAGTAATAATTCTTCCATTCTCCCCAACTTAGGAATTTTCCATTATCCCAGATAAAGCCATCAAGCATGAATTAATGTTATTTTACTTCTACTCTTTTAATCCGATATATTCCCAAAATCTTTTTTTTTTCAGAGTTGAAAAGAAACTAAAAATTTCAATTTATTTACATCCAGGTCGAAAGCAAATTACTCAAACGAGATTGCGATATTATGGAATTTTTATTCCAGGTGATTGAACCTGAAAATAATAAACTGTTATAATAACAAAACGCTCTAAATTTAACGCTTCTATTCACTAATTTTGTTGGCCCCGATTGCGCTGTCAAAGGACTAAATAAATTTTTGTATTATATCCTGAGCGAAAGCATGAAATTGTCGGCACCTCTGAAAAATTCAAATGACTTTTTTTCCTAGTTCAACCCTCGCAAGAATTCAGGGAGTTGGGTTAGCAACCCCGTTTGCATTCGGACTAATTTCTCTTTTCATGGATACACTACCGAATTTGTTAAATCGTGTAAAGTTTTCCTTGCGAGAGAATTGGAGTGTTAAGACCGTGTTTGATAAAGTAAATAAGTAAAAATGAATTCGAGTGAAACGGTGATGACGTACCTACATCGGGGAAGAGATAAGAGGGAGATAAAAAATATTTTTGTTAAAAAATGCAAATTTACGTTGAGATTTAAGTCCAACTTCGTATTCGAATTTCTCGGACAAATTTTACAAAATATGTTGTTAATTCCTAAATCCTAAATTGTCAACAAATGTCAGCCTATTTCGCCCGGAATCGACTGAAAATCAACAAAACAAATATTAAAAAACTAATTGTCTAATCTTAAATGTCTCGTAGTTAGGAATTTTTGTCATCCATTTTTTTTAATTATTAAAGAGTACATTTAAAAGTTCGAAAATTTTGACCTCTACAAAAAACGCTTTAAATAATGAATAATTATTATTTAAATTAATTATAGTACATCTGAAATAATCATAAACTTGGTTGCAAAACTTGTAATCCATTCAGAAGAAAATTAAATTTTCACTTGTGACATTTACAGATCATTTTGACACTGTTACCAACTTTCCAATTTCGGTACTGAAATGAGTGTTTTAATGTTCGCTCATAGACACAGAATAGAAAAATTAAACCTCTGATCTTTCTTGATGCACATTCTTGCTAAAGTGTGACGGTTTAACTGAAAATAGTTATAAAAATGGTGATTTACCTTGTGAAAGCGCTTTTATCTGAGGAGAACTGTACCCTGATTTTCGGAAAGCGGGCATTCTGATAAGAGAACTATCCGCGAAGCGTGACCTAAACTAAACCGTCGGTTTTACAATCGTCTGAACATTTCCCGGAGATTGCAATTTTTCGGCAAAAACAACCACCAAAACCTGAATTACATCGTCCGATTTTAATTAAAGAAAGTAACTTTAAATTCAGCTGCATTAAGTGCCGGATTACTTGCAAAACAACAAGCAAAAATTTTTCTCGTAAAATTTACGACTCAAGGCCCGTTCGCGGAACCGATCCAAGTCGACGTGCGTAACTAAAATTATTACATAATGTTTACTAATTTCGGTCGAGAAAAAAGCGATCCGCGTATGAATTATAACAGGAGGAACTTCTGAATTCATTATTTTTTTCCTCCGCCGTGATACATTTTTCAAGAGATAATGCTGCTATAAATTTCCGCTTGCAAATTAGCGAACGTCCAGATATTTGCTCCACTTAGAAAATAACATGTGGCCAAGACAAAGCCAATTCTCGAAATAAAACACTGGGAATTGTTGCGGACCGACGACGGTGCTCTTGACGTTTACCTAATACAGAAGACTATATTACGTACTTAGAAATCATACATGGTTGGCTATGGCCGATATTAGACTCTTCTGTGCATGATGCATCTCGCTTATGGAATTGCTGCGGACGGAATTTTTATTTATGGAACTTGAGCTCAATAAAGGCCACGATAAAGACGAGCTACCGGTCATATGTCCGCTTGTAATTAATCAAACGATCGATTCGCGTGCATCAATCACAGACCGGTCAAATGCACTTTTTAATAAATGTCATCTGCAGAAACTAATTAAATTGAACCCTAATGACGCGATTTACTCACCAATCGAAGAAAAAAACAAGTTAAGCCGTATATGGCAAAGCGAAAATTATACCAGTACGGTTAGTCATAATCATAATCGCATAAAGTGGTTTAATAAAATTTTATGACTTCTCATATTTATTTTCCACATCCACAATTATTTATTTTGACAAGTTAATATCCACCATTGAGAAGAGAGGAGCATTGATTCGTAATACATGTATAACCTTCCACAGGAATGAACCAACAACGATTTTTCCAAATTTTTAATTAATTTGACTTGAAAACGCAAAAAGACTGGTTTCTCACAATTTTTTGTAGATCTAAGTTCTTCATATTTAAACCTCAGAGTTATTTTTTTGTGAGTTTTACAAACTTTTAATTAATTTATAAAGATTATATATAGCTTTGGCTCTCAAAGACTCTCCGAACATGAAAAATGCACAAAATATTATTTTTTAAACTTTAAAATATATATATTATAATTGTGGAGGTTTTTCTTTCTGTTCTAAGCTCAACAGTGTCAAAGGCCATTAGATTAACCATTTTTGAAAATCTTTTTGAAAAAGTACAAAATACCAAAGATTAGTTTTTCAATTTTTGTCACTCTAAACTGAAGTAACTTTAGGACTTTTTTACAATTTCTTATAATTATATATTTTGATATTTCCGGCTATTTCCTATTTTCAGGTTTTCAAAATGATAATTTATTTTTTTAACATTTATCAACTTGTTCAATAGTTTGTTATTCTTTCTTATGAAAATAGCAAAAAAATTTGCAAGTTTGGACCAAAAACTGTTAACAGTTTGGTTTCTTTGTTCGTATAATTTCATGTCTAGTAAACTTAATTTAGAATGCGGTAAAGCAAAAGAATATTAAAAAAGTTTTTTAATTATTTTTATTAAATTACTATTATTTTACTCTATCTTAAAAAATATTTTTCTTGTAGGAGATGAAGTTTTTTAATCGAAGTTTAGTTTTCCAAATTTTTAAACAGTTTTGAGATTTGTGACCATTTTTTGGGTCTTAAATCCAGACTGGAAAACTCCCAATATTTATAGATAACTATAATCCACTGACAATACAAAAAAAAACACAATTGGGCTTTGGGCATAAATTTTGTTTTTCTGCTCTGAATTTAATTTTAATCCAAGCATGAATTGTTTATATTGTTGATTTTTTTTTTATTTTGTCTTATCTTAATTTATTGTTATAATTATTCTTTTAAACTGAAATGTACATATTATAAGCATTTTGCATTCTAGTACATAGATGAAACTTTGTTACTTTACGAAAAACAATTTTAGTGATTTTTTGTAAGAGTTAAGTAGACCAACGCAAGAAAATTTATTTATATACTTTTAACATTTTTATTCAATCAAACTAATAAGTATTATTATTGTTATGATATTGTTCTTATTTTTCTACAAAATATTTAATTAATTTGCTACAAAAAATTTAAAAACTTTGCATTTACTTTGGGTTCAAAGTAGTTCAAAGAATATTAGTTACACAAATTTTATAACATTAACCTAGTCAAAGAGGAACTTCGATTTTTTTGAAACGGCTTTCAAAAAAACAAAAAATACTAAATACCACTTTTCTAATTTTTTATATACCTACATACAAAGGTTTTGAGACTCCAAACAAATTCGCATATTTCGAATTTTCCGTCAATTCCTGTTTTCAGATTTCAAAATTTCAATTCATTTTGCGCAAACAATCACCAATTTTTGTTGTTTAATAGTTTATTATTCTTCCTATTGAAAATGGCATGATTTTAAAAATTGGAAAGATTTCTATTTTTCAGGCCACTAATTACTCACTACCTTTGAAAAATTACTTACCTGATTCTTTCTTTTATTTCATCGAACAAAAATCATCCATTAAGCGTAATTATGATTACATTTGACATTTTCTTCTTCAATTAAATAATGTGTACTTCCATCAATCAATCTCTACCCGAAAAACCAGTCTGAAACATAAGCCAACCCCGGCTAGTTCTAAATACAGGTATTTAAATCGAAAAGGTGATGAGATCAACATTTTAAGTCACGTGTAACTTGTTTTATTTACAATTTCCATTTATGGTTTTAAACGATGCGAAAAATGTAGTCTTGTAATTAATTGCTGCATCAATGAAAATTAATCATTTGCGAAAGCGTTCTAGTGTAAAATTAATAAAATTAATCATACCTAATGCAACATTGTATTAGTTTTTTTAATTCGATGTTATCGTTTCTTCTAAGTTATTTGCATTATCTAATACAATTAATCTAGAGATTATTACAGTTTCAGGTTAATACAATTATGACATTCATAAACGTTTACAACGTTTTGGATCCGATTTATTTCATATTGAAAATTAATGGTTTAGCACCTTATTCCAGACGAAAAAATCAAGATGGTTTTTATGTTTATACACACCATAAAACTTCAAAAAAATATTTTTTCCCCATTTGTAAGTACATCTATATTCGATAAAACAATCAAATTATTTTTTAGTCTCCACTATTGTTTCAATTTTTGGACTTGGAATGGTGATATTTCAAGTAAGAGAAGAACAAGAATGGGACATTCTGGAAAAAACTCTTTATGTTGGTATTTTGGTCCAGTTCGTATTTAATTCTGCAATAATCACAATTACTTTTGCTCGTAAAATCAGTCAATTTTTTCAAACACTTGAAATTTTAGAGAGTGCTGATAAAACGCTCTCCCAAATCGGCGTCAAAATCTCATACAAATTCATGCAAAAATACAGATCGGTTGTCGCTGTAGTTTACATTTTACATCCTATTTTTCCGTGTGCTCACTTCTTAATAGAAAGAAGCGCAATATTAATAATTGCGGAGTACTTTTCTTTTGGAATTCCTTTTCTCACGAATCAGGCTTCCTTATTTTTATTCTGTCTGTTCAGTGTCACTATTTGGAATCGATTCATTTTAATTAATCAACAAATAAGTGAATTAAATTTTCATAACTTTGGCAAAATTTATGTGAAACGAAGAATTGTGTTACTGTCTCATCTACACCAACGCCTTTGTAAAGCTGCAGAGTCTTTGAATGAATGTCTTTCGGCCGGTTTGCTCGCCCTTTATGTACAATTTTTACAGATGTTTACATTTTTAATGCTCATTGTGTTACGTGTGGGTTTACCAAATTACGCAATGGATGCATTTGTTTGGACGTTAGTTTTTTTTGCTGAAATTTTGGTACTGGGCGTTATTATCCAATTAATAATTAACGAGGCTAGTTCATTAATACAATATTATTTTTGTTGTTGTAATTATTAATTTTAGTCAGAAAAAACAATTGGGATACTTATAGACTTGGAGATTTTTCATCGGGACAGAAAAGCCAAAATGAAAATAAACACTTTTCTTTTACAAATGTTACATCAAAAAATTAGTTTTACGGTGGGAGGAATGTTTGAATTTAATTTAAATAAATTGCTCCAGGTACGGTATAATTAAGGGTGCTTTGTGTAGCTAATTAAGGGTTTTAGAGTGTGGGAACTGTTACAAATTTTGTAATGTTTGTTTTGCAAATTAAACACAATTAAAAGGTCGTTTGGTGTTTTCATATGCCTCCGCTCAATGAGCTCTTGCCTCAATCTAACTAAGAGGTAAATTACAGTTAATATTATAAAAAAATATTATTAGGTATGACAAAATTGAAAATTCTTCTTTATTTGGCATCTGTGGGATATTTCATTGTAAATTCGTTTATTTTGGATAAAAGAAAACAAGCATACAAAAAATACACAAACATTTTTTTGTAAAACAGTGCCTTTTACTCCAAGAACAGAAGTCTGACAAAGAAAAATCTGATAGGGATTTAAAGAAGAAAATTGCCCAGTATTTTTTTTTTTTTAATTTCGACAAATGCTATTATTCAACAGAGATTTTTATTTATTATCTGAAAAATGGAGTCTAGAATTCTAGTTGATATGTTTTCTTATTAAGAAAAATTCATCATTTCTCATGAGAAATGCATAGCTGATTAAAGTGGTGCATATTTCTCCCTGATTGTTTCCTGGGGCTCTTGTGTTAATTGCGAATTGAGCCGGTTCACGTCATGTTCGTAATTTATTTACCGGAAGACCACGTTCGCGGACCGCATTTTTGTTGCCCACCTTTTAAGAAAGATAAACCACGTCGAAATTATAAAGATATTTGCTTTATGGAAGCCACAATATAACAGGATTAGTCGAGTCTTGCTCGTAAATCCGGCTTAGTGCATTACGATTTTATTTCCCGTTGCACTCCTTATCGAAATTCGCATTTTTTCTTTTTGGCGTCTTCCTAACACCGTTCTTTAATTGTCTATAACTCATCCGAGTTCGTTGTCCTTTTCGATTTTATTTCATACGGAATAAAAAGTGCACATCAGGTGCGGATCATAAACATCATGCAACTGGTGGTGGATAATTAACGAGGGGTTTGGTAATTGCGACTGGTTTGATAAACACATCCAGGTGATTTTACGCACCGCCCGACGTCACATCACACGAGAATTGATGGTGTTGCTGACAACTTCTAAATTAAATGAATGCGGATCGTTCGTCTTGTTATGCAAACCAATGACTCGGGCATTTCGCTAATTATGCACTCGGGGCCAAATATGCCCGGAATTAATAGGCAACAAAAACCGCGGAGTAATCTCTTTGAACTCTGAGGCGCTAAGCCAGCAACCAAGTTTTTGAAAAATTAATCTAAAAAAAATGTGCTTCATAATGAAAAATAAACAAAGACACACAAAATTTACTGAAATATTTATGAAGTCATCGAATAGAATAGAATGCCGACAACTTATTTTAAAAAACAAAGAACCTCCTTTGAAAATTTGTGCAGTTTATCACGTCTCACAATTCTTTGTAGATCTAATTAATAAGTTTTCCGTAAAACTCAGAGTCAATTATTTGGAAGTTTTACAAACTTCTAATTAATTTATAATAAAGCTTTGGATAAAATATTATTTTTTAAAACTTTAAAAAAATACTTAATATAATTGTGGAGGATTTTTTTTGTTCTGAGGTCAACACAGTTTTAGTTTCATAAGTCATTACGAGAATACAAAATGAAACTTGAACCAAAAAAAATCCAATCTAGATTAATTATTTTTGAAAGAGTACAAAATACCAAAGATTATTTTTTCAATTTTTATAACTCCAAACTGAACCAACTTTAGAACTTTTTGACAATTTCGTATAATTATGTATTTCGAAATCTCCCGTTATTTTCTATTTTCAGGTTTTCAAAATTATAATTCATATTTCTATCAGTTATCAACTTTTTCAATACTTTGTCATTGTTTCTCTTGAAAATCGCATAATTTAAAAAAAATTGTAATTTTCGACTAAAAACTGTTCGTATATTTTTACGTCTAGTAAATTTAATTTCGACTAAAGTGTAACAAAAAAAAATGAAAAAAGTTTTTTTATTAAATCATTATTGTTTTACTCTGTCTTAAAAAATAATTCCCTTAGATGAAAGAGATGAAATGTGAGCCTTTTTTAACCAAGGTTTTTTTCCAAATTTTTAAACATTTTTGAGACTTGTGACAATTTTTTGAGTCTTAAATATACTGGAAAACTTCATTTCTTACAATATTTCTAATAGACTAACTGCAATCCACTGAAAATACAAAAAAAGACAATTACCTTGGGTATAAATTTTGATTTTTTATTCTGAATTTATTTTTAATCCAAGCATGAAGTGTTTATATTGTTGATTTTATTTTTTACATTCAGGGTGATTCTTATATAGACCGACAAAATTGTATCACAGCTTCCTAAGGATAAATGGAAACAAACTGTACCATTTTTATGTTTATACCTTTTAGGGGCAAAACCCCCTTGATCCGTGCCACTTACGGCGTTTATGAATTGTTGCAATGATCAAGTACGTTAATACCATGGTTTCCACTATCTGTGCGAAAACATCAGTGGCGGACGTTTTACTTCGAAAATAACTTTAATAAATTTTGTTTGAAGAACGTTTAAACAAAGAATTTTTTAAATATTTTTTCCAGCATGTTCTTATTTTATACTACCAAGGATAAAATTTTGTCGGTCTATTTAAGAATCACCCTGTATACATATCTCACACATTCAAAAAATGTATTTTTTTACACTCTAGTACATAGATAAAACTTTGTTACTTTTTTAAAAATAATTTTTGTTGCTTTTTGTAAGTGTTAAGTAATTTTACTTTTATTATTTTTGCTTGTATTATTACTCACCTCAATCTCTATTACAAAATATTTAATCAGTTCACTACAAATATAAAAACTTGGCATTTACTTTAGGTTCATAGACCATTAGAAAATAAAAATGAAACTTGAACCAAAAGTTAAAACTTCAACCTGGATTTCCGGTTTTTTGAGATGGCTTACAAAAGAACACAAATACCAAGTTTTTGAAAAATTAATTGGAAAACTAAAAGTGCTTTGTAGTAAAAAGTGAACAAAAACGCACAAAAATTACTGAAAACTTTGTGAGTTCATAGAATAGAATAGAATGCCGACAACTTATTTAAAAAAAAACTAACCACCTTCTTTGAAATTTTGTGCAATTTCTCTGCTTATCGAATCTCTTGTCCATCCAGTGTCTGTCATTTTCGGATGGATTGACCGATCAATCGCTCTCGATAAAATCATGAATGCATAAACGCTCCGGTAATTCAGTCTGGACCCGAATTCGGGCACAGACCCTTCCTTATATAGCCACCGCAACGAATTGTCAATTTGCATTCTCTCCCAAAAAATTCTTACATTTTAATTGTATCGAATCGTGTCGAAAATTGATTTAGCGTCGCTTTTAATGACGGCATGTCAGCACGAATCGCTAAATGGGCGTAAGAGATATGAAACTGTGATAAATGATCTTTCGCTTTCCGAAAATTTGACTTTTTGCAACATTAAAGTGAATGTCTACAGGAACTTAATGTTTTGTCATGAAAAAGTAGCAGATTAATTACAAAAGCTGGAAAAACTGTCACAGCCATACAAGCCAACTTTTCTTTAAAAAAAATATCAGTGAGGGATGCATGTAGTGAAAACAGTGCGATGTCATGATAAGGACAAAAGCAGGACAATTTTGCCACAGTTTTATTAAACGATGTCTTCGCTATCGCGCGCTCAAAGTTGGCCTCTACTCTCCGGAGCGGCTCCGGTGGAGGATGCCCGACAGGCCGCTGCAAGAACCTCGCAGGTTGGAAAAAAAAGAGAAGCTTGTGTGAAGAATTTTATTTTAAAAATTTATCGTCCATTTTCTCCACACAATTGCTTCCCGTGACATAATCAATCTAGAAGCGGCCTCAATATGGCTCTGTTAGATTCAGGCTCGGCGTTTATTATGCCGCCACTACTACCCCGAAGGAGGTTGGGGTTGGATCGTGGCGACGTGCGCTGTTCTCGTCCACATTGTCAACCACGGCTTCCAGCTTTCCTGCTCTCAACTCGTCGCTCCTGCTGCATTCAAGTTCCACGTACCACCCGTCTACCCAGCAGGTACCGAAAAAATTCCACAAACATTGATGTATTTTTAGAATGGGTGCGCCATATTGCACGACACAATCTCCGCAGGAATGTGCCGTTCATGTACCAATTAAGCGCATTACCTCCACTACATAAATTAGGACCGATGGACACACTGCAGGCTTATCTCTGCACGTGCAAGAGCCTTGTTAACATGCAAAGATGTTTCGGAATTTTTAGCTCGTTTTTTGATCCAGTGGAAACACATTTACCAAACAAGAACTAATTATTATTACGTCTTTTATAAGAACACAGGGCGACAAAAACAAAGTCATGTGGTGACAACTTCACAAATATTATATCTTCTTTTGCTTAAAAATGGTCAATTGCACCTTCTTTGTTCTAATTAGAATAAACAAAAACTGGTTCTTTACTTAAAACAAACAAAGAGTACCTGCGTACTAATTAAAGCAAATAAAGAGTTTTTTTGTTCTAAAAGTGATCACTGATCATTGAACAAAAAGGATCTAGAAGTTTAAAGTAGTAGCTTTAAATATAAGAACAAATCTTTTTCAAATTAAATCACTTTCCATTCAGATTCCAACTTGTTCACTTTGTTCTAGCTTTCTGAACTTTTTTTTTGAAAATGTTCTCAGCAAATGCTTTCTCACTTTTTACTAATGTTGAATGAAATAAATCGGTTGCTTCGTGTACAACTGTTATCACAACTACTACCTACAAGCTAACTGAAGTTGATCTTAGAATGTACCAATAAAAATAGATCAGGTGACTTATTGCATTTAACATCACTCGAAAGTGATGAGAAAGTATTTGCTCAGAACATTTTCAAAAAAAGTTCAGAAAGCTAGAACAAAGTGAACAAGTCGAAATCTGAATGGAAAGTGATTTGATTTGAAAAAGATTTGCCTTTATATTTAAGGTTCGTGCCTTAAACTTCTAGATCCTCTTTGCTCAATAATCAGTGGTCATTTTTAAAACAAAAAACTCTTTATTTGCTTTAATTAGTACGTAGGTACTCTATGTTTGTTTTAAGTAAACAACCAGTTTTTGTTTATTCTAATTAGAACAAAGAAGGCGCAATTGACCATTTTTAAGCAAAAGAAAAGTCTTAAAATAAATACTTTTATAAAAATGCAATTTTAAGTAAGATAAACATGCATTACTCGGTATATTATTTTAAAAATTTGGATTTCTACTAATAAAAAGATGCTCTACACGATGGTGACGAAGAAAAAAAAAATTACTCGTAGGGTTTTTCTTAGATTACTTCGATTTACTTCGAACTTCGAAGTTTGCCAATATTCAATTTCAAATTTTATATCATTCTAAAGGGCAAGGCCATCCCTTTACAATGGTCTTTATTTAAAGGAAATCGGCCTAATAGTTATTGAGTAATGATTTTTTAAAGTTAAAGTATTTTAAATTCATTTAACTTAGAAAAAAATTATTTAGTTCAAAGTGTGTGGTTTAAAAAAAAAATTTAGTGCATTTGATTTGTCTCACTGAAACGAACAAATTGATATAAAATTTGTCAAGTTGTCACGACATGACTTTTTTTTTTGACGCCCTGTGAAATTGTGTTGCCTTAACCCTGATCCATGTCGGGGGGAAGTATCACGAGGTCACAAGGGTCACTTGTCCATTTGTCTCAACTAACTTAACACCACTCAAACACCATCTCGAATTACAGCTTCGATAAATCGATAAGAAATTAAAGTCGAATATTTTTTCGGGGCCAATTTCAGATTCTTTAAAATCAATGACGTTGCTAGAATTCGGAATGGAATAACACAAGAACGGCTTTTTTCTCCACTACTTGATTTAAATTCGGGTAAAATCTTTTATGTCGACAGGCCCGTAACAAGATATTTCCTATTGATGCATCCAAAACATTCAAGATTTTACCGTGAGCACTTTTATGGCCAAAGTTCTGATTGTTGCGAGTTTTCTCCGTAAAGTTTTACACACAATCAGACGTCGAAAATTAAAATTTTGCAAAAAATGGAAATGCTTATTTTTTGGTGGTGTAAATTAATCCGATAAAATGAAGCATTTTAGGACCTGCCTGTCTTGTAAGTTGTTTATTTACGTCGTCATTGTCTCGTATTAAAACTAAACTTTTGGGAAAACTCATTTTTACGAGCGTATAAAGTCGTATAATGACTGTTTCTGAAGTGCTCAGTTTCATTGCTGTCTTCGCCGATCAATCTGTTTTTGCATTTCATCGGATTTAGCAAAGATAAAATCGAGTTTCCGTCATCCGAAAACTGTTATTATGTTCGATAGATTTTAATAAAGTTAAATAAAACGGTCGTAAAATTTCTATTGCGAGTCTCTTAATACTGACATTCTTGGACAAAACGCGTACGATTTTTGCATTTTGTGAGTCCAAGCCGCCTCTCCGAGGGCCCATCCCGAGCTTAATTTAAAATTCTATTTTATGGCAACAAAGCCATTGTTGCGGCACAAACGACGCCATTTATGGCACCTATAGACATCCAAGAGATCAATCTGTACGCGTAAAATTTGAAATTGTAATTTTCTAACCGCGATTTGTTGTTTTTCAAAGAAAAATTTGTATTCGACTTGCAGAAGAAAATTCTTCATATATCGTGTCGTTCCTGTTTATTGGAATCACCTGTTCCTAAAATACGGCCCCGTTTTGTCAGAAAACACTCGAGGAATTTCTGTGTACACGTTGCAGGCATTAAGCAAATGTAAAAGACTTGTTGCAGGCTTTTTCTCATTTTGTATTCTTGCATAAAACTTATTTTTGAATCAAGTGAAATTTGCACGAGAAAACTGTCAAGTCAACGCTTCGACCTTTACAAAAAACTTCTCTAAACTCAATATTAATTTTAATCGCAAGACGTTGACATGTAATTAATCATCCAGTGTATAAGATAGTGTCTTGTAATTTCATAATTATTCTTGAATGTAATCAACATTAGTAAGTAATTAAGTGGCATTCATCATTCCTTTCATACCTTAGAAGAATCCCAGCGTTATAATAAGCAGGGAACATATCCAAAAAAACCTAATGAGCAAATAAGTTTCTTTGAACAAACATCTGTGAAAAACTTTTTTCATCGTGAACGCAAAGAATTTTTATGCGGATTAAAAATTCACATCACGCGCTCCCAAAAAATTTTATTGTTTGTGGTAAGAACATCAAAAATGTATCGAGCTGGCTCTAAATCACTTTTATTATAAACATGCTCTTTGAACTAATTTTGGTTAGCGCCGTAAAAAACCGAAATAAATCAAAGGCGCCGCCCGGAATTTTTCATGGGGAAAAGCAAAAAATGGGGACAGGAAACGAGGAATTTATTTTTTCCAATTTTTGTACAATTAAACATTGCTTTTTATTCAAACAAGCATAAGAACACACTGCCACCTAGCCGTAGCGGGTCAAACTGTAATTCTTGCCGCACGGCGAGCTTTCAGCGGGTTTGGCAAGTTGTCGGTAGAAGTCGCAGGAAATTTTGTTCCTGCTACAGCGTCCACGTTCAGCAGGAGAAATATCTCAACGAATCGTCGCAAGAGGGCACAAACATCTAGTTTTCCACTAAAAGAAAGCTTTGTTTATAAGGGATACACTACAAAAATTATTTCAAATCACTCAAATATCGAAAAAATATTTTAGGTTTTTTTTAAGAAATCAAAATTTTACATTTTTTGTATTTTAGGCATTCAGTGTTGTGTTTTTCTTTGACACTTTTAGTAAGAGAGACAGGAAATTTCATTCCTGTTGTAATAATCCAAACAATCAGCAAGAAAGATAGTTTTAGAAATGGACAAAAGAGGGAAAATATGTCTACTTGTCAAATCAAAATTTATTTTTGGTTTGAGGTGTGAGGCCAATTATTACAACAAAAGCTATTCAAATATTCACAAATACTGTAATTTTTAGATATTTAGAATGTTATTAAGGATAAATAAATAAATAATAAATAACATAACGTATTAATAACATGATTAAAAAAACATTTTTTGTATTAACTTTATCTATACCTGCTTTTAAAAGTTAAAAATATAAAAATAAAACAGAAACTGAAAAAATCTAAAGTTTGTTTTTATTTATGTTGTAAATTTTCTACTGTTATTTTGTTTTGGTCATAAACCAAAAAATATATTTCTGCTGAAATAGTAATTCGGTCTTTGCTCTTGTTTGCAAATTTATTCAATTTTCCTTTCGCTTCACCATTCCAAGAAGAACTCTGAAGCAGAAAGTATTAGCCTAAAAAGCTCCCATTTGTTGATTATTTGACGACCTAAAATTTGTCACTCCGGATTTTCATGTCATAAAACTGATAAAATTAAGAAAAAATCGTTTTTTTTCCATGGACTAAAAAGCAACTTCGTTGAACGTTATTGACCAAACAGGGCGTTTTATCCTCTGAACTTTTATTAGCGAGTTTAGATCGAAATAGTGGAGTGTTCGCACGGCGATATCCCTTTAATATGTAAAATCGCAAAGCTACACTATACTAAATTCGCGCAACTGTGACAATTTGAATGCAAAATTCTCGGTTCAATGTAGCGAAATGTCGCAAACTACAAAACAACGTAATTTCGCAACACTTACGTCTTCTGAATTCATTAGGAAAAAATCGGGATTTACTGCGGCGCTGAAAAAATTAATCGGTATTAGGGATGAGAGGGCGATCACTCGTCCGATAATGCAGACTGCATTACGGAAAACTGCAACGATCGGAAACTGCAGCTAGGACATAATTTCCCGGCGAAATTTCCCCCGATTTTTTTCATCTCGAATTGTTTCGGTTTCTGCCACGTAGACAGTAAAACCCCAACGACCTCTTAAGCTCCTTATAAATGTGACACGATAAGAAAGTTTTCAGTAATTTGGCAAGTTGGCGGCTTGTTTTGATTTTTTATTACTCTTTGTCTTATCACAGTTTAAAATTTTGTTTTCGATACGGAGATGGTCAGTCGATTGATTTTCCAGCGAAACTTTGTTTTTATTTGGAAGCTTCAAACTCACAAACAGAATTGTACTTTCCCATTTAAATGACATTCGATATCCTTTCTCCTGCCGACAGGACTTACTCCGACAAACTTTTGCTCGTAGTCGATGAACTTTCGACATACTCAAATTTCAAGTATCACAAATTAATCCACATTTTTTGTGTAAAGGCCAATTAATTTCACGACGACAAGCTCATTTTTATTACATGATTGGACACTCGCCATGCTCCGGAACAGTTTTACCAAAATCTCGCTGATAAATCCCAAATTGGGACCGTAAATCCTCACTGACAGTGACATTGTAAATACAGATTTAGAAACCGGACGAGTCGGATCGATCCACTTGTGCAATTCTACTAATTAATTGCTTTAAAATCCTGTCCAAGGCTGTAGAAAATGAACTCGTGCCACCACACTGGTGGTCGAATCAACGTAAACTCAAACCTCATAGGGAGAAATATTAATTGTTTTGAAATTTGCCAAAACTGTAAAAAGTAATCTCTATCATAAAGCAATATTCTGTAATTTAGTGGTCATAAAAATCGAATTTCGATCTTGTTTCGGGTAATTTTAGGATTCGGTTCCTTTGAAACGGATCTCAAAATTCGATGTTCATTTCAGGTTATTTACGACCGAATGCTCCAGTCGTCCCAACCATCACGAGTAATTTATCGGTAATTAATTCATAGAAGTAGCGCCAAATTTGGCAGTGGAGGTAATTAAGTCTTAATCCGGTATTTCGTATTGTTGTCAAAAAAATCTCACATTGCGAGTTCTTTAACCTTGCGAAAAACCAAATTATGGTTTTATTTACAGTAGTGGTATAATTGTTATTATTTTATTAGTCCTTTTGTTCCGGAAGCTCAATAAAATCAAGAGTTATGTTTATTTCGACATCGTCACACTAATCCAGCTGTTATTACTCTGCCATACCCAATTTTTGTTGAATATGCCAATTAAGCAAGTGTACGACATAATCTCACTTTTATTGAGTCGACTTGGAGCACTTCCAGTACAACTCGTTTCTTGTATTTATGCAAATTCTAACTAGTTTTGTTTAACACTCCCAGACAAAGAAAATCTTTTCCCACACTCGCACTTCATTGGATTTCTCTACAGCACTTCGAACGCGATCTATACCGCTAGTCCTAGTCCTTAAAAGGATTTTCTGTAATTAATTGTTGTTTGAAACTGGCGACTTCAGCTGTCATATTTTAATTTCGAATCTTAATTGTCGAAGAAGTGCACAATCATTTTCCCTGGAGCATTTTTGAAAAGTTTGAAGCATTTACATATCGCATCGTCGCAATTTATAGCCGCCAAAACGTCAACAGTTAATTTCAAAGGTCGTAAATATCAGATCGTATCGGAAAAATTATTAGTCTCGTTGCATTTTGCAATCCGACATCTTCAATAATTCTGTATTAAATATAAGTCAGACTGCTTTTCGCTACATAAATTATTTATAATCTCGCGAATTGCACATACACCTTTCCCAAACAAATAATACTCGTGATTAATGGTTTTACAGAATATGTGAGGTCAACAACGAATGAATTATGTAATTATTTTCCAAAAATCGACCCCAAAAACTAAAAATTTTACATCACTCGCTTGATATTCCCCGGAAGTGATCTAATCCGGTCGTAAAATATTTTACGACTGGATCTATAACTCGAGCGAACTTTTACATGAAAACCCATTTTCACCTAGATTCGTCCGGTGATTTATTGCATTTGAAATTAATTTTATTTGACATTTGTGTACCAAACATGGGCATGCGGGATTAAAATAATCCGCACTTGTCAACTAGCTCATTAACTAAACTATAAATTACACCAATTAATTAAGTCTTTGCAAAAGTTTAAGAGCAATTTTTTTCACTTTGTGCGCGATTTCGGAGCATCGAATTTCACTCTGAGTCATATCGAAATCGGCATAATTTATACGTGTCAAAGTGTCAACGGTTAATTTAAAAGGTATTTAATGATAAACATCAAATTTACGAACTCGCGTTTTAATTGCGACACATTAGCATATTTAATGATAAAAAAGCGAAGCAATATCGATCGCGTCTAACCGGGAACGACTTGTTTAGTTTTATTCGGGAAAACTTTCAACTAACATCAAGTTCCTTAGTTTGCATGCGAGATTGTTGTGTATTCCTAAGCATAACTCCCTTGCATAAACATTCCGATATCGTTCAAGTCTCATGACTTCATCAAAGTGAAAAACAGAGCTTGATTGTCCCCTAGAAATGCACAAATTCTATTTCTTGTAGCGTAAACATTTTAAAATTTACAAAAAGAAATCTTCATTTAATCAATTCAATGCAAAAGTGTTTTAGGGAAAATTAATCCTAAACAAAACAAATTACTTTTTGATAGGAACAAACGGTTCTCGAATTCAAAAAATCGGTAAAAACCACCTTTGACCTTTTTTTCTGAACGAGAAAGTGTAAATAAAAGTACTCAAGCACAAATAACAAAATTTCAGAAAATTTTCTTAAAATCTCGCCAATAAAGCTTTAAACAGGTTTCAAATTCGCAATCAGCACCTCATAGTGTTAAAAAACTTTTAAAAGTAAATATATTTCAAATTTCACAATAAATTTTTCCAAGAAATGCTATAAACGCTGAAAATTTTGCTTTTACTTTTTATGCACGTTCAATTTACTTAAACTTGGAAAAAAAAATGAAAAAAACAAACCCGGAGTTTGGTTTTGAAACGTGACTTCAGAAAATCTTCCTACATCTGGGTGTGATTTATTTTATTGAAACATTTTTATTTGTTTATTTAAATATAAATGTTTTAGCAGTGTTGATTTACGACCGCCATGTGTTATAGATCAAACGGAAGTTAAATGGGCCATTTAGCGAAAATAAATAAAAAAATATGCAACTTTTGTTTGTATCCGCAAGTGGAGTATCCAAATATTGTGTTCTTGAATGAAAAAGCGTCAGTGTTGTTATTGTTGGCAAAGCTTAAGTTTTTTCCGAGTTTTTTCGCATGTGTCTGCCGTTTAATAATCGCGACTTGCGGTTCCAATCGACAGATGCGGTCCCGTAATGAGGTGTAAAAACGTCGAGAAATTCAAACACATAATTAAGAGTATTATTAATTCGGCCATATTTAACGTCCGCTTGTAAATATGTCACATGAAAGTGAAACGTCCAAAGACAAAAATCTCTGTTAATTCTTCATCTGCTCGCTTGATAAAACAGATCGCTATAAAAATTTATCCGTGCCCCACTTATTAAAAATAAACTGAATTTATAACGAATTGGGCTTGGCGATATGTGACTATTTTTGACACGGCTGATGAATGATACATGCGACTTATCGATAGGTGTCTAATAGCCGTGCAAATGAGATTGATTAATTATTATTATTGTTTGGCGCGACGAAAGAAACAACTACCACTCGAAGGCTATTGTAAGCATTTGAACAATTCGAATTATTGGTGAGAACGAGACTTCTTGTTACGCGGAATCCTGTCATTTATATTCCTCGAGAGAGTAGAAGAACACAGACAAAGCTTGCCGCTCCAAAATACGATGATTGATCCCAAACTTATTGACATTACAAAGTGGACCATTGTTTGAATTTGACGAAGAAAAAGATCGACAGACGATCCGGCATGCGTTTACATTCGATCCGTTACCGAAATATCACGGAACATCGAATTCGCTGCGTTTAATCCAATTTTTTCCTTAATCAATTATGAGATTTTTTTAATTAAATCTGTCACAATTAACAAAGGTGTTTTGAGTTTTTCATCCATCTCTTACACCTTTCAGGGTACTCATCGTGGCAACCTAAACCATTAAGAATTCAAAACTTGATGTACTTTTCGTTTTTTCAAAATAAAATGTTACTCTGAATATTGAAAACTGTCCAAATTTTTGGGCAGTGGGCACGTATTTACTTAGATAAAAACGTTTCAATATTTTTATCACTTTCTCGACTGATTCTTAAAGTTTAGACATATATAAATAACTTTCTTTGTTTTCAAAAAAATCTTCGCTTAGTTAATTATTTGCATAAAAAATTATCTACGTCCTTCGTGTACCATTGACAAATTAGTTTAATTCCTGGATGATATTATTTCATCGAAATCGATTAAAAAGCTTTCAGCCAACTATAGCACAGTATGAAAAAAAAAGGTTTTCAAATAAAATTCCCTAATTTTTTTCATAAATGTTGAGCGTCTTTTGGTAATTCTGAAGCTAGGCTTTTTTCTTTAAATTAATCTTATAGATATTGCGTTCTCTTTAGTTGGTGTGGAACTAGGATTTTATAGTAATTATATTATTTAACAATTTCTACAGAATTTTTAAGTTTCTTACTCATATACAGGGTGTTCTGTTTACATTGTTACAAATTTAAATAGATAGAATATTCAATTTGAAAACAAAAGTTTCCTATAAACATTGTTCGAAAAATGCTATGCAGAGGAGCTACACCCCTTAAAAAAGGTGCGCTTTTTCAAAAGGTTTATTCAATACTTCAAAATAGATAAAATTACAAAATTTGGTACAGCTGATAACCCTTATACAGGTTGCGCCAGAACTCGCGCCCCAGAGAAAAATTTTAAGTAAAATAAGATACCAGGAACATGAAAAAAATGTTTAAAAAATTCTATCTGTCAAAAATTTTTGACATTTATATTTTGACATTTGACATTTTTATGTCTATTTAATGATACTGATGATCTTGTATATGTTTTTTTGCGATTATTTAGTAAATGTACAAAAATTTTGCCAATAAAAGCCACAAATAACGTTGAACAGAGTTACAATTTAGGATACAGCTTCTTTGTTTCCTCTTCTAATAGACTGTAGTAAAAAAACTTGGAAAATTATTTTTCCAACAGAAATAAATAGAGTCAAAGTGCAAACTTTAAACTCTCATAACTTCGAAATTTTTATAGATCAAACTTTTTTAACATTTATTCCATGTTCCTGGTATCTTACCTTATATAGCATTTTTCTCTGGGGCGCGAGTTCTGGCGCACCCTGTATACCTAAACAAATTCCAAGATGAAATGTCGAAATCTTTTAATCAGGTGGCGTTCTAAACAGTAAAACGAATTTTATTTTTAATTTTTATGCTGTTTTTGTCTGTTACATAAATTTTAAAACCGATTTTACTCATCGAAAAAACGCAAAATACCTTTTTTATGAAAAACTATGAAATTTAGAATTTTGTTGCTCAAAGTGACTGGAAACTAGTGTCAAAATAGTTTTTCTTTTTTTCTTTATTCTAAACCCACCCAGTTTAGGAAACACCTGATTAAAAATTTCAACATTTTATCTTTGAATTCGTTTAGGTGTATAAAGGTTATCATCTGTACCAAATTTTGTAATTTTATCTAAAATGGTTTTGAAAATATTGGAAAAAACCCATTAAAAGACGAAAACTTTTGTCTTAAATTGAATATTCCATCTCCTGTTTAAATTTGTAATAATAAAAACAGAACACCCTGTATAATATCTTGCTGTCTTTTGAGCTGACAGCGATGCAGAATTTTATGCATACCTTGTTTTTATAATTTAATAAAAATAAAGAAAGAGGAGTTAAAGAGTATAAACTACTTAGTGAAATTTTGAATGTTACATATTTAAGAAATAATTTTAAATCAACCATCATAAATTATGTTTTAATGCAAATCATTACTTAAACATTTCACTTTGCTTGTGAGTGCCTCTTACTTAATTGCAAATGATTTTTATACCTAAATATTCGTTATCTAAAATTAAGCAATTTTTTTTGCTTGAAGGGCTAAATCTTGGCTACAAACTGGACTGCTTGTGAAGTTTTCCATCCTTCCCATCTTAAAAAGTGTGCAAATTGATTTGTCATCAAAAAACCTTATCTTTATGCTGACTTTTATATCCTCTGAGGTCGTAAATCACTCATTCCATAAATTAGCATCCGATTGCGTCTCCTCTCATTATTTTATTGTCGTCTGTATTTGATCCAAATAAGTCAAAACTGTCATATTTGCGATGAAAATACAGTTTCGTCGACCACTTTCTCTTGCATATTTACGAGACAAACACCCCTAGCTTAGCTACCCTTCAATATAGGATATTGAGTTGATATTGCACCGACAGATAGTGGAAACGTCCAAACTGCTCTTTTGTAGTTGTTTGAAAGTGCACGTCTAGGTTTTTCCTCCACGTTTTATTGCCTAATAAAGATGGACGCTTCTTTTCTCTCTAATCAACCAATCGATAGGATCGACTCATTTAAATATTCCCAACTAGGTATCTAATAGAATGTCGTTTTATTACTTTCGTGGCCACCGGAACAGCTCCTGGACCGACAAATCGCAATAAATCTGCTTTGATATCAAACCGGATTTCGCCCGGATTACGTTATAAAAAAAGAAAAGGTGGAAGAAGTGGTGTTAATAAACATCCGGCGAGTACTTTCTGAATTTGAAAACGTCACTGAATAATATACAAGCGGCGGCGAAAAAAGATAAAGCACTTTTGGTCTCCAGCTAAAGTTCGTCTAAAAGCCATAAATCTCTCTCGGCTGTTGGGTCGCTTTGAACAGGTTGTATTTGATCTTCAATTCGTCTTTTGACAGCGTAAAAATGCGCTACCGGTCGTTCACCGACTTCGAGTGTGTGCCTCGTACTCGGCCGTCGTAAATCCCATCCTCAGCAGGAGGAATATATGTGGCAATATTTCAGGAATATCGAAGAAGGCCGTTGTCTTCCAGGCCCTCCATTTGAATATTGCGAGTTTATCCCTTGTTATTGGCATTTTGCAAGTCGGAATGTCGCGTTTGTTGGCCCCCAGTCGAAGAGCGCGAGTCCGCGACGAGAACTCCGACTAGTCGGTTCAGTCTTGGAACGGTTTGCGGTACCAACGGACATCGATCTCTTGTAAACCACGTGTTCGACAATGAGTGAACATTTTACGAAATTCTGACACAGTGGAAACAGGTGAAGTGTGGTGCGAAAATCAATCTGATTTGAAAATGTTGCATGGCAGCTGAAGGCGAGGCACTCCGGTTGATCCGCGGAATTAATTCTTTCTCAACAGTTAATCGAAAAGACGTGTTAGATGTATTTCTTCATTCATAAAATTCATTCAATTTATAGGAAAATTACGCTCCAGTGAAAGCGGAAAATTTATTTTACGCTCATTTAAAATAACATTCTGGTTTTGTCTACTCAGGGCAATTTGGTCTTCCGATGTATTAAGGTAATCAGTTTTCTACCAATGTGGTCTTTGCTGCGAGCTCATGCTCATTTTATGGCCTTTTTTATTGAAAGAACGAAATTTCAACTAAATAAGTTCACTACAAAAATACTGATTTAAAATACACTTCATTATTAATTTTAAACGAAAATATTATACAAATTAGAATATCGCGTTCTGCACAAAAATTCACTCATCATTCAAAGGTAATATATTTTTTTCAATATGTGCTTCTTTTAGAGCTTAATCATTTTACAAAAATAATAAAATAATTTCAAAATATTTTTCTAAAAATCTGCTTAAAAATTCTATATTACCACAAATATTTTTTCAAAATTTTAAAAATTGCTACGTAACGTTAAATTTAGACATTTAAATAAAAAAAAAAACTAAAATAACATTTTTGCAGAGATTGCAATTATCTCCATTATCAGTTTGTAGTCATTTAACATCCAATTTACTAAATAGCATTAAATGATGAGATCAAGAAAAAAATTAATTTCTAATATGAAAATCTTGGAAATTTGTGCAATAAAACATTTGTTAAAAAAACATTTACTGGCTACCATCGATCTTATTATTCTACAATTTATTTATTTATTCTACAATTTCCGCACATTTTTTACCCATATTTTATGGACGATTTGCTGATATCAAATACAAAATTGGTTTTCGAGTTTCAACAATAGAAAATTGAAACACCGAAATTTTTAAACCGACCAAAAATAAATAAATATTGCTACACTAGTTCAAAGTGGTTCAAAAATACTGAAATCTCAATTATTCCCAATCGAATTTCACTCTACTAAGGATTTTTTGTTTAAGTTTCAATAATAGTTACAAGTTTACAAAATGAAGAAAAAGTCATCTATAGTTAAAATCAACATTTCAATTTCAATTATGCTGTGGAAAATAGGTGTGTAAATCAAGGGTTTTCTTATTTTATTTAAAATTTGTTTTAATGAAGAAATTGAGCGTGAAAAATTTTAGTTAAGACACTACGAATGTGACAGAATTGGCACCCCAGAGAAAAAATACACTTCATTATTAATTTTAAACAAAATATTATACAAATTAGAATTTTATATGCACAAAAATTCACTCATCATTCAAAGGTAATACATTTTTTTTTTTAATCTGCTTAAAAATGTTGCACAAACATTTTTTCAAAATTTTTATCTCCATTATCAGTTTGTAGTCATTTGCCATCCAATTTATTAAATAGCATTAAATGAGATCAAGAAAAAATTTCTGCTATAAAAATCTTGGAAATTAGTGCAATAAAAAAAAAACAATTTTTTAACAGTTGCTATGTAGGTAATTACAAGTACGAGTAGATTTGATATTTTCTCCCAATTTCATACTATTTGGAAAACAAAAAGTTGTAGATTTTATAATATAAAACTTTTTATTATTGAGTAAAAAACAGCGCTTATAACAACAAAAATCTGAAAAGAATTCTCGTTAAGTTTTTAGAATTAATTGTTTTCTTAGAAGTTGGTTTCAGGCCCTTATTCTCGCTCATCCTTGATAAAATACTTCTGTTAGGAGCGCTCTCCGGTGATAAAAATAATTTCCGCAGAACTGCTCGCATTCATGTTTATGGTCATAGAGCAAATTACCTCAGTGACATAAATTCCGTCCCTTAATTTAACGAACTCGTCAATAGGAAAACTTCTCGTCTAATCCCCGTTCTTCCTTCCAAAGTTTTTCAATATTTTGATTGATGTAGCCTTCCAGTTATTCATTATACCTTTTTCGAACAGCACTCGTCGCGTCACTCTTTTCACTCCAGTATTATCAATCTCTCGAGCACGATTTAACCGGAAAAAAGGATATTGCACACCACCACCATAAATAAAACTTTTCTAAGCTCGATTTTTTCGCACGATTTGAAAGTACTAAAGTTCGCGACTTGTTTATTTCAACTGTATTCAGGACGACAAGAAGTAGGCACTAAATATGGAACTGGATTTATGTCGGTATTGTCAATCCGGAGGTTGGGAAATTGCGATTTGATCCTTTTTGTCCCGCATACATGCATTAGCGCAATAAAACTCGCATTGTTTTCGATTTGTACACCCACGAAAATCGACATAAATTTTCGAGTTGGACCGAATTAAAGCGGCCTGTTAGTGCTGTTTGGATTACGCGGGATAAGTAATGTTCAAGTGCGACAGATGGAACACATGATAAATATAAGCCTCGTAAAACCGTTTGATTTACGGCCTAATGGGCAGAAAATGCTAAGCGAATCTTGAAGATGCCGCAACCAGTTTTTCAAAAAAATCTAATGTTTTTGTGGGCACCGGTTTGGCACTAGCTAACATGTAAAATAACAAACAGACTGTTAATTTGGGGCGCACTGACACTTTTGCACAATATTATATAAAAGTGATGTTTCGTTTATTTGTTCTCTTTCACTTTGTTCTTTTGATCCATTGGCGTAAACACAGCTGGCCTAAATTAGAGATTCTGTGAAAAAATCACAATTGCGTTTGCAGGATTCCTGCATTCTATAGCATAATTAGGAGTAATTGTGATGACAATTAATCCAAAAAAACGGCAAATTTCCGCGATCAGGCTTTGGGTGTGCTTGTCATGTCTTGTCTCGTTCCATAAACGTCACTTGATCGTCGTTTAAGTGACATTCGATCTTAGGCGATTTATTTTTCATTGCTAATGGGACAAAAAGAGAAACGTCCGTCTAGAATAGAAACGAGTCACTTATAGTAATGATAAGATAATTATATTGTTCGGCGAAAAGCCGAGCAATTAGTGTTTTTATTAATTGCGACGCGTAAAAATTACTTAAAATGTTGGGGTTAATGAGAACCGAAAAAGCCGAGTCATATTTTTTAATTGATTCTGACACGAGATAAATTGCGTTGAGATGCTAATCCAATTCAGAAGGGTGCATTTGTGGGGGATTTACTCGCGAAAATTCCGCCTGTCCTGGTTTCAAACTTGAAGAGAAAATGTCAATTATATAAAAATGAATAAGTTTAGATCGGTGGGAATGATAAGGGGATTAAGTTCAGCGTGTGGTAAAATTGGAATGACAAGTAAACACACTTTCATTTTTAAATTGAAAAAAGCAAAAACAGTTTGTGACCCATTTTACAATTAAAATCTCTCTATTTTCGTCTCGTTGGTAGCGATTTTTTGCCAGGATTTCAAATCGTTCGATTTATATGATTATGTCGCGGCAGATCACAGTTTTCAAGTCGCGTTTCCTTCTTGTACCGACCGGAGTAAATATTTCCGTTCTAGTTTCGCCGCATTGAGAAATCTGTATGCGTCCACACGGCCAAATTGGCTTCCATCGACCTTACAACTATTTATTCTTCAACTTCCGCACATTTTTTACCCATGTTTTATGGAGGATTTGCAGATATCAAATACAAACTTGGCTTTCGAGGATCATCAACAGAAAATTGAAACGCCGAAATTTTTAAACCGACCAGAAATAAATAAATATTGCTACACTAGTTCAAAGTGGTTAAAAAATACTGGAATCTAAATAATAGCTACAATGCTACAAGTTTACAAAACAAAAAAAAAGTCATCTATAGTTAAAATCAACATTTAATTCAACATTCAATTACAAACTAAAATAGGTTTTGTAAATTAGGTGTTTTCTTCTCTTATTTAAAATTTGTATTAAATTAATAATGAAGAAATTGAGCGTGAAAAATCTTAGTTAAGACACTCTAATGTTCAGAAAAATTAATTAATTGAAATAAAGAAACTAAAAGAACAGATTTTTTTGTCCATTTTGTCTAAGTTAACCAACTTCAGATAATTCAAAATTAATGAAAATAATTATAATAAAAAGATTTTTAAGTGGGTATTTCTACGTTTAGTTGTTTTTTCACAATTAAAATGACGATAAAAAGAAAACTAAAGAAAACTTTAACTTCAAAGACATTTTGTTTGAAAATGAATGAATGAAAACCTCAAAAACGGCACACTTAGGTCTGTTAGTTTACTCGTAGTCCTTAAATCGGGACAAATCGGGTCCCAAAGGTAAAACAGGACAAGACAATAAAACCTAAACATGACATGTCCTGACTAAATCAGGACTGTTGATATTTTTAACTAGAAATATGAACTTAATATAATCAAATTTCAAATTGAAAAGAAATGAGGAAAAAGAATTTAAAACATAAACCTCGTCATCCTCTTTAGAGATTTGGTGACAAAAACCGTGACGCCGAACCTAATGTGGGGATCAGAAATTCTAAAATCTCATTAATATTCATTCTTTGAAAATTAGTTGTAATTAGAAAAAGCCCGATCTCCGTTATATTTTGACATTGGTGATAAAGGAATTAGAATAAAATTTAATCGGCGAGGCAATAATTAAATTAAAAGCAGTTTTAAACGACCGGTTTCCAAATACCTACATATCATTAAGTTGTGTTTTACAAAACTCATCCGAATACTTTAAAAAACGTTTATTTTTAGTCAATTGACAAGTAAATAAATATAAAATTGTTATTTAAAATAAGTTTGTGGGCTTGAGTATTGCTTTTTAAATTCGGTTAAGAGGATTAAGAGAAACGAAACATAAAGGTGTTTTCTATTCAAATTTTGTGCGAGATTTATTGAGGAGCACGAATATTCTTGTAAAATCGGACACATCACCATTTTCTTGGCGGGAAATCGCGTCATGCTAATAAATCATTGTGCACTGAATTACCATACAACAATATGCTTTTAAGGCCATTTTAATTAATCTTGTTATAAATAAAATTCAACTTAAGGACAAGTTTCGTGTAAATTTATTGCGACATCGGTTTGGTAAAGTCTTGCGGTTTCGAACCGGCAGTTAACACGATGTATTCCTCAATTAAATTGAAAACGGCAACGGAACGGTTCGGTGTTATCTTATCCTGTCTTAATCCACGACTTGGCTTAATCCTCTAATGCAGCGGTCGGCAAGCCGCGGCCCGCGGGCCGCATGCGGCCCGTGAGCCTCCACCTTGCGGCCCGCGATTGTTTTGTAAATAAATGTCTTTTCATTCGGAATTATTTTAATTGCGCTCCAAAACTGAAATCTGCAACATCCGCGAAAGCAAGCGGCGAACGTGATGACTCGTCCCCGCCCTCGCCTCGCCGTTTTGGTGGCAATCGAAAGAAACGTCCAGTGCGATGACGATTGCCGCCCGTGTACCAACTGTGCTGGCTGATCGAGTAAAACGAGTTATAGTTACATATATAATTGGATCCACGGCGAGTCTAATGCACTAGTCTTTAAAAACTGCCATTGCGGTCATTGCAACTTTCTCTCGAAATTCCGCTTTTTCAAATTTATGCTTCTGTTTGGTCTCGTGCAATTCGCGATAATGCTAACTTATTACCGTGCTAATCTCTATTTACAACAATGTACTCATGCATGACCCGAAAATAAAGCAAAAGACGTTTCTGGGACGGCGGCGTTAAGCTCAGCTAGCTTAATCGACGGATATTTGAATATCTGCAGGACTATCTCTTATTGTTATTATACCGGGCGGCTCATAAATACACGACTAATTTCCGTGTTTATCTCGCAACTTTGTCCGCGAGGGATGCGCCAAAATACGAGACACGAGATAAACCTGAGTAATTTGCGAAACTATTCAAGTCTTGCACTCTTCCTAATGACACTGAGTGACTAACAAGAGAATTAGTGATTGATGTTGATGAAAAAGCACTTAAAAGTGATTAAAACTAGCGATTTGGGCCTCGCCCTATAAAAAATAAAGTTTCAGCTTTATTAAAATGAGATGGCCGCGGCCCATTTCTACTTTTTTACATAATGTCGGGTCGGAAAAAATCCGGTGGTTTCATAATACGCATCTAAAAACAGTATGTAAATTTTGCGGAAGGGCTTTCGAAAAAATCTATAACCTGATCTAAAATTGAAATTGGCAGCAGTGACAGTGATGGTTTAGTTACCGTAAAGCGATGTTGCCATGTTTTTAATGGCTCAATAAAACGTGATTATAGGTTTTGTTGTACATAATTGTAAGGTGTCGAATAAATCTTGTCTTGACTAAAACAGACTCTTTTCAAGTTGGAGCTATTAAATCTGAGAGGCCCAAAGGCCGATAAAGTAGCTTATAGTAAACCCCCACATAGATCACTCTGTTATTTATGAGAAGAGAACTATAATGTAAGGCTTTTTATTGCCTCTTTTGACTATAATGAAATTATGTGATTTAATCTGAAATATTCTGGCGATAAACGTGAACCCTATAAAATGCACATGTTTTAATGAATTTCATTTCACAACATCATAATTTGCGTAACTTGCGATTGGGAGATTAAATTTATACGAAGCAACATGTTTTTGTCACATATCAAATGGAAAAATTAAGAAAATGTTGTTTGTTTGTGGCTATCGTTATATTGCGTGGGAAGCAAAAACTTGAAGAGATTTATAACGAACGAAAGAATATATTCCCGTTTCCGGCAACTATAAAAAGCTTCCACAAACAGCGTTCAATCTCGATTTTGGTACACCCCTCAATTGCCATAAATACAAGCAGTGCCATTAAAAAAAAACTCTTGCTCCAGAGATTGAAGAATATTTTTTTTTAATATTGAGTCTTCTGACAAATTAAATTTTGACAAGAAAAATACAATTTTACTTAACCACCGCAATTTTAATCAAATCTAATTCTGTTTCGGATTTTTTTAAATAACATTTTTTAGTTTTTTGTTCACTTTCTTTTCATCATTTTGACAAATGTTTGTCTTGAATTTTATTAAGTCTTCTTCAACTGTTACAAATGTTCATTTCGTAATCTATTAGGCATAGAAGTATTGATTTTTATCTTCTTTTTTTAACTTTTTATTTAACGTAATTTTTTTTTTGTTAGCAAAATAGAGACCTCATCTTGGCTAAAGTTAAAAACTGACAGAATTTATGACTTGGTAACAACTATTTTTCTCAAACATAAGTATTAATAAAATGCAGGGTGTTCGGTCCAACTGCTGACAACACCTAAACTTACTTCTTTTTTTCAAAAAGTAAATATTTAAGTAATAATATTCATTCTTGGCTTTCTTAATAAATGTATCAATTTTTTTTAGCACATCCGATGTTGCCGGAAATACTACCACATTTAGTTTTTCAAATGGAACCTTATGGTTTTTTCCACCAAACAATAATAATTGACATAAAAAATACTGCAATCCACTATTTATTACATTTTGCGTAACACAATGCAATCAAGAAACATCTTAGCTCTTAAAATTTTATAAGGAAATTGGTCGCGTAGCCTGATTTTTAATTTTAAAGGAAAGGTGTGAATGAAAAAATGCTTGGATACAGTTTAATTGTTGGTTTGACAAATCTAATTTGTCAGTTGATGAGCTAGTTCTCTTATGGAAACTCTTGGATTTTCTTCGACTAATAACAGAACATTCAGATTTCTATTTTCTTGTTCTTCACAAAGAACCATAGGTTTTTTAGTTTTAAGAAGCGAGCCTATTCGTCTCAGTTGTTTTTCAATTCGACTAAATTTCCAACGATTTGGGTAAACTCTATTTGAGTTTTTTTTTTCTCTATACTGTCTTTCAACTTCCGCTCTATTTTTTTGCACTTAAAAAACGCTTCAAGCTGATCTACCAATTCGTCGTAATTAATTTCATCCATTATTAAAGATCTCAATAAGATTTATTGACAAATTAGGCTTTGTCAAACTAAAAATTTAAACGGTATCCAAGCATAGTGCTTTTTGCATGAATTCCTTGGCAAGTAAAATCCGCCTACGTTGAAAAATTTGCTATTAAATTCAAAAATTTAAATTGTTTTCTGAGTGTATTATGTAAAGTAAAATGTAATAAATAGTGGTTTACCGTAGTTTTCATGCCAATTATTATTGTTTCGAGCAAAAAAACATAGATGTTCCATTTGAAAAACTAAATTTGGTAGCATTTCCCATTACACCGGATATGCCAAAAAAATTGATGCATTTACTAAAAAAACGAGAAATGAATAGTATTATTTGAAAAATTGGTTTTTAAAACACCCTGTATATTAATAAAAATTAGTAAATTAGTGAGAAAAAGGTTGCTTATATTTGCTCGCCTTGTTTTCCGGGTCGAATTCCGGGTGTCTGCGACCTCAGCTGACGTGTGGCATTTGGTCCAGGTCCGGATTAGCATCGAAAAGTGCAAATCATGACACTATCGTTGTCGTTCCGTCCCTTGCAATTACAAGAATTCTCGCGATAGGTGCAGTGTTTGCAGCGTGAACGTACATATGCCTGTGAAGAAATGAGATTGACGGCTGACGTTACTGGTCCAGATTTGAACCGGAGGAGGAGGAATGGCAACGACCGACGAAGAACTTTCGAGCGATGAACGGCCACGCCGTTGTGTTTTATCGCGGTCCCAGAGTCTTCCTCATCTGTCCCACCACGATTCGGGGCTCGGGAGCTACTATGGGGTTTGTCGCAAACACGGCTTCGAGAGGGACCGATTTTTGACCAAATTCGAAAAATAATCACACTGAGCTTTCTTTCGCCAAACAATTTTCCCGATTGCTGGAGACACTCCAGACTTGTTTTTCACCGTTTTATTTAATAACGCCATTTTAAGACAATCGCTCAATTTCCAACAGAATCGATGGGAAAATTCGCGAGCAAATAAATGAGACATTCAATTAAAACTTTGGCGAAATTTATTAATCACAAAGACGGGAATAGAAACACTTGCTTCTATTGCAAACACAAAGAAACCTCTCAGTTTCGCGAAAAGATAAGGTAAAGTTTCCACAAAACACAAATTTAATATTTTATTAAAATTGAAACAAAATTAGACAAAAATCTCGTAAATCATCGAAAATCGGCTTTTCCGTCTGTTTCCGTCCCTCTCGAAACTTGTGGAAAAGTCAAAGTTTTCCTCGTTGACTTTTCCGTCGCCGTGTAGGGCTCGGGAGTGGACGACGCCCCCGCGAGTCGCGCGGCCCGTCTCGTCGCCGACCTCCGCCAACTGCTGACCCTCAAGCAGCACTACTACCCCGAAGGCGGTTGGGGATGGGTAGTGCTGGTGGCGGCGGTGCTAGTCCACGTGCTCAGTCACGGTTTAATCACGTCGGCGGGACTCTTCTACGTCGAGATTTTGAGGAAGTTTGGTCCGGCTGTTGCACAACCCACAGGTACAAAGGGCCACGAAAAAGGGTGAAATGATGCGGGGAGCGGCTGAATCATTGAGGGTTTGTTGCAGGATGGCTGGGGGCGATGTCGACGGGAGTGGCGTTGCTTATTTCGCCAGTGACGATTGCCTTCTGTCGGAGGAAGTCGACAAGGGTCACCGCTGTCATGGGGGGGCTCATCACGGCGCTGGGGTGCTTGTTCACGTCGTTTGCCACGCAGTTCCATCAGCTTTTCTTCAGGTGAGAATAAATGAACATTGTCACATTTTATCAGGTTAATGTTCCAGAAAGAGTATAAAAAGAGGTTTTAATATTTTTAATAGAGCAATTTTTTATTTTAATGAGATTCTGAGTTTTATTTTTCTTTTATTTTAACGATAAATAGGATGCTTGTTCCGGATCTGTGGGGGTGGATAATTTATCAACACAAAAATAGAGTCGACTCTGAATTATGATAAATAGCAAACTTTCCCCTAGGGAATAAAACTGGTGGAGGCGCAGGGATAATAAGTAACACAATACATTCTACTGTGATTTCAATAAATATTTAAAACAAAAAAATTAAACATAAATTGGGTAAACATACTAAAAATCTTCAAAAATAGGGTGGTGCAGTCTTATGTTTTTTTGCTTATATCCTCAAAAGAGTGTGTACCGAAAAAAAAAGTTTACGTACAAAATTTTTTAAAGATAATTTTTGTATCTCAAAAAACTATTAATGAATTAAAAAATTGTAAGCATTATGATTGGGCAACATTAAGGTCAGACATAAAACCAATCAGTTTAGATTTTTGGATGCGGATGTATTTTTATTTCTGTTGCAACTTTTATTTTTTATAATCTTATAATTAACACATTTTCTCATAAAATTAGATTAGTTATTATTTTTTGAAAGTTAATAATGTTAATGCGAACATCAAACATATAATTTTAATTTTATCTTTCACTTGATGATGACGTCATTTGTACCAAAATGAACCAATTTTTTTGTTGGTAAAACACTTTCAAATGCAAAACCATCAATGGATATTTTTAGTTTAAGAATGAAGTTTACTCTTTAATTTTCGTTTAGTTACGGCACTGTGGTGGGCATCGGTGTGGGCATAACCCGCGACTGTTCGACTCTGATGGTGGCCCAATATTTCAAGAGACGTCGTGAATTCGTCGAAATCTTCATCGTCTCGGGCAGCGGCTTGGGAATCGCCACAATGTCCGTCATCATCCGAAGCACAATAGGGTGAGCAATAATCTCTCCCCAACGACACCATCAAAAATTATCTCTATCGATTCATCCGCACAGAAAACAATGGAGTGATAAAGTTTATTATAAAGTTTGTTGCTTCATTCCGCCGGATGACGATTAGATTTATCATTTCCAATTTATTACTTCAGGTTTCAAATTACATCACAAACTTTCGAAAAGTTTTAATTTTTACAATTTTTACGATTGGATCGGACCCGATTGAGGCTTTAAAGCTTCCAGCGGTCGTAAATATTTTAATAGTCGATGTTTAAAAAGCACTCTATAATTTATCTAGCCGCCGGATTAAAAAAGGAAGCGATTTAATCACGCGAGTGATTTCTTCAGATCGGTTTCATTCTTCGAAGAGATTTCATCGCAGTTATGGTGAATAGCCCGTAATTAAATAATAATCGGTGATGTCGGGCTTTATAAGGATGCGAGAGGTTGACATTTCCAACGGACACTGATGGATGGCTCACCATCCTACCGAAGAACATAATGGGAAGGCGTTTATGGCAGAAATCTCGCCGCGACTTAATCCATTCCCATTCATTTACTCGAAATAGAGCTATTGACTCGTAACACTGAGTTTTTAATGTTGCATTTTGTGAACAGGGCCCTCGGCTGGCGTCTCGGTCTGCAAGTGGTGACGGGCGCCATTTCCGTCACCTTCATCCTCGGCACGTTTTACCGTTCCGCCTCCCTGTACCACCCCCAACGGCGCGCTATCCTCCACATCAAGAACCAAAAGCGAAAAATCAAAGACAAGAACAAGATAGAGGACAAGATTCCTTTTTTCGATTTTAGCACTCTCAAGAGTAAAACTGTCCGAATTCTGCTGATATCGACCGGAATCAGCGCCTTCGGCATCAACACGCCTCTTTTCTACTTGGCGTACCAAGCGGAAGTCGAAGGTCTCGGCGATTCGACCGTTTTCCTCCAGATGTATTTGGGACTGGCTTGGACGGTGGGATGCGTCGTTTTCAGCACTTTAGTCCTCCATAATTCGACCGAATGTCGAATTGCCAGACAATATCTGTGCCAAACAGCCGTCTTCATGTGCGGGCTGTCCATCCTGGCATTCACAGTGGTCAGCGGGAACTACCACGCCTACGTCATGTTCGCCTGGATTTATGGTATGAATAAAAGTTGGATCAATTGATTTTTAAAATTTTTGTAGGGATCTTCTGTGGTGGGTACCACTACTCGCTCAAGATGTACACGTATGAGAGAGTCCGGGCCCGGAATTTTGCCCGGACTTGGGGCTTCGTCCAGTGCTCACAAGCCATACCCATCGTCATCGGTGTCCCATTTTCCGGTAATTTATTTTTCGAGACTTTCAGATTTTTTTGAAAAAACATTTATTCCAGGGTATATGAACGAAAAATGTGGTGACCGCGCCGGCTACTACTTCAGCTCCACGTGCGTGATTGTGGGTAGCCTCACGCTCTTCCTCATCGACCTCCACCGACGCAAAATCTCTCGCCACAAGCACACCCGCGAAAACGGCACGCGCCACCTGTGCGTGTCCGAGACGTGCCCCCAGAGACGCAAACTGTCCTTCTCGCAGGAGCCGGAGAACGACGCCGGGGTGACAGCCGGCGCAGCGGCGGCGGCGTTAGTTTTGGGGGCGGATTTGGCCCCCAACCAACCGGCGGGGCTCATCGACAACATCATTGTCTCGAACGACAAGCCGGAATTGACCTGTATTTCCGAAGAGGGAATCGCCGACATGGATCTTCCCGATAATCTCTTAGACGACTTAGATTACATAGGAGACTGTATCACTTCGTGTAATAAAGTAGAAAATTATTTAATGCTTAGTGAATTTGAGAATAATTTAATTGCGGAAATGCCTGTGATATTGGACAGGAAAGGCAGGCGATGGTCGCTGGCCAGGTCCAAACTTGCGCAAAACGAAGAAGGGGACGAGGAGAACGGCGTTGGGGTGAATAACTCCAAGTGGAAAGTATTTCCCAATCGTGTTATTACTGTCATTGATGAGTCGTCCGTTTAGAATTTAATTGTTCGTTCATTACTGCCAATAGTTGTATAAAGACTACCTCATAGATAAACGGCTAATTCAGAAGTGGAGTACAATAAGAACTCGGTGTCACGTATGTAGTGGAAACGCTGTGTTACTATTATTTTGTAGTTATTTATAATAAACAATATATTCAACACGAGTTTTATTCCTACCATTTTCCACTTTATGCCAGGTTATAATAAAAGAAGAAGTTTTTTACTTTTACAAAAATTTATTCTAAAACAATCTGTAAGTAGATATCAATCTGTTTTACTCCTAAACTTCAGACACTTTCAGAGAAATATAAAATTCATTTTTAATTTCAATAAATTGAGATATAAAATAAAAGTTTAGTGGCGCTTTTTGAATACGTACCAAGTGTTACTTTTCACACTTACGTATTTTTTTAATAGTAAATCATAACGTTTAAAAATTTTTAAATTAATTAATAATTTGATTATTAAAATGGTGAAATTCAATTTATACATAAGTCACATTATGAACCGCACGTTTCCATACAAAAATAATACAATTTTCGTTTTTATTTAGGTTTAAAAACGTTTATTTATAAATGAAAATTGTAACTTCCGTGATGTAAACCTTATTTTTTTGTCAAATAACATTGCACAATCTAGCTATGAGATCACGATAAATTAAAATATAGCTGTTGTATACTGAGAGAGCAAAAACTCCACTGGGACTAAAACAAATTTGGTACAATGTGTTCAGTTTGTACTTTGTCGTTACAACTGGTAAAATATGGCATAAAATCGCTAAACTCACACCAATAAAATTAAAATTACTAAACCTACGATAACTTACTTCTAAACGTAAAAGATATTCTCATTTTCTCGATTCCCAATCAGATTTTTATGCAAAACGATTCTTGAGCAAAAAAGTAAAACTTTACTTTGCATAAAAATAACATGTAAATATTACACATACTATCTGATTGGTTGAAGTCCAAAAATGGTCGTGTTCAGATTATAAAATATTTACTGATAAATATCTGAACATCATGATTTGCGGTGTGTTGTGTTAAAGGTATGTACATAAAAATTCAGGCATTTTAACAGTAATTTTTAAAGCTAGTAGATTTTCGGCACTAGTACGTATTTAACTTTACTGCAATATCTGTCCCATGCAGCCCCATATTTCTGTTTACATCTAACATTATCTCTAACAGAACGATGAATTAAAAATAAAATAATAGAAATTGAAGTCACAACTGGTGGTACGAGGGTAGCGAAAGGAATAAAAGACATATTCATTAAAATATCCCCTAAGTAATTCGGATGACGGACGATGCCCCAAAATCCGGAACAAATAAGTTTCTTGCCTTTAGTAGTCGGAATTGTTTCCAAATCTGTTACAAACATACAAATTTGTACTGTTTTTTCCTTATTATACCATAACTTACGTGAGAGTGCAGGATCGTAGGGATTCTTTCTAAAAGCGTCCTTCTGATTATTACCTCCTCTAAACAAAATATATCCAACGATAAAAATTAGATTGATCCAAGTAAGTTTCCAGACTGGTAACGTGACGTCATAATCAACAACGTATTTCGTAACAGAAGCCATCATTATAGGATATATTAAATAACCAACGCCTGACATAAACCCAAATCCTTCATACTGAATTTCAAACGATGATACAAAAGCAGTTTCATGTGCCAAAGCATCCAAATAATATACTAAATGAATTAGTACAAGAATAACCAAAGTTGGGTTGATTGATAACGATTTCAAATCCATTGTTTTAAACGATTCAGTGGTGTTTAGACCTAAGGAATTGTAAAGAAGTGCCAGATCTAGCAGTACCTACAATTGCTTCTTGATTAATGTTGTTTTCTAAGAAAATAAATACTTACAGATCCAATTAAAGCCAGCCTAAAGACGTACATTTTCAGATCGAGAAGTCCAAACGCTTGTGGATTCAATTCCCTCCCCATAAAAAAGCCATAAATTTTATTCCTCCCAACAACGTGAGCATTTAAAGCATTAAACGGAACATAGAAACTTCGTACAAAAGCATAAAACGTCAAAATAAATCCGAATAAAATCGACGCAATTGTCAAATGGAATAAATGTTTGATTATAAACTCACAAATCGGTATTTTCTTCAACTCTAACCCAATTCCGAGCATTATAAGTACAAAACACGAAAAAAGACCATTCATTATATAATGAAATTTCCCCTGTTTTGTCGCCAACCCGGTAATCTGTTTACCCCCAAAAGGAATAACTGATAAAATTGCCAAAAAAATCGCATAACCGAAAAAACCCAAAATCGAAGTCAGATCAAACCATGTATTTAAAATCGAATATTTTTTCAGATCAGGTAATTGAGTGAACGAGCACTGGTTTTCGTTACACGCCGCCAATAACCAAATGATCGTCAAAGGAGTGACAAATATGTAAAAGAGCGCCCCCCAAACGCCCCCAAATTCGGTTATTTGTCGAAATTCTTGCCCCCTTTCAACCGAGACCGATTTCCTGACCATCAAACTATCGTCCTCATCTGAAAACTCGCCCATTTTCTTCGCCACACTATCAAAATGTTTCAAATGAACGACTCTCTCAACTTCGCGATTTTGCGAATTTCTCGTCACGCGTTTGATAAGATTGAAAGGGCTAGACCTTGAGTCAGCATTAACATTTAACTGAAAAAAAACATCAAGTTGCGTTTTAAAAATCGTGGGCTTTACCTTCTCAACTTGGACCTCCAACCGTCTTGCGCGCCCCCTAACGGCCGCTTGGGGCTTTTCGTGCGAGTGGGGTACGTCCCCGTCGGGGTTATCAGAGTCTGTGTCTATATCAACCCGTGTCCGGCGCGGCCGAGACACCCTCTCTGAGAAATAAGTCTCTGCGCTTTTTGTAATGGTTGTTTTGACAGCCCTCGTGGGGGACTTCCGACTTGGGCTTCTCCTGATAGGGCTACGTGCCTTTGGAGAGGGCACTTTGGGAGTGGAAGCCTGAAGCGGCGGCGAGTCCCTTTTAGTCCTGGCAGGGTTTTTACGAGCCGGGCTTTTACTCTTGGCGCGTGCCGGGCTTTTCGTCCGGGCCGGACTTCTGGAGGGGTTTTTCCGGGAAGGACTTTTGGGCCTGGGAGGGCTTTTTGGCCGCCTAGAATCCTCGGAAGCTTCCGTAGGAAGAGGCGGTTGACCTTTCAAGGCCCCTTTAGATTTCAATACCATCGTGAAAGCTGGACAAAGCAAAAGGAGGTTAGGTCGCCGCGCGCCAAAAAAAATTTTACCAGGATATTTATAAAATATTAGGAAGTGGTTTTACCTTAAATTGCGACGGTGTTGTTGAAGTATTTTTAAAATATTTCGAAAAATATTATTGTGTTTACAAGACGCCGTGACCAGACAGACGCTTACTTGATCACAAAAACAACGCGTTCGAAATGAGACGATTTCATTGGTCAGTTTGGAAGTTAGTCAAAATAAGAGTTAGAAAAAAGGATGAAAGTTTATTCTAAAAATTCTACAAGGCTAAAAACATACTTAAAATAAATTCGAGACGGTTTAACTTAAAATAGAATTTTAAAAAGTTACATAACAAATTTAAAATTACAGCAAACTTCAGGAATTTGGGGCAGCGTTGCCAAATTGAAATTGTTTTGGTTCCATTTACGCAAGGTTTTAATTACTCTTATCACTTTTGACTGCAATTAGAAGTCACGTAATTGTTATCGGCAACAGTTTACACTGTAATTACCCATATTACTAATCTAATAAAACAAATCCGTTACAAAGAGTAACGGTCAAGCTTGACAACGTTGAGCGAGAACCTGCCAAAAGTTGAAAAAATGGCGGCCATATTCAGGTAAAAATATCAAAAAGCATAAAAATTAACCAACAAATCTTGTTCAGTACTAATTTATTGAACTTCAAGTAGTGTGAGAAATAAAATTGATTTATTACATATGGTTAGACGCAACTGGATTATTACGTAACATTTTAGGTTAGGTAATCGTCAAATTCTCAATCAACTTAGAAATGAAAAACTTGGAATGTTGTCACTGGTTCGTCCCGTGACCCTCAAGGCCCAACCGGCCACTAAAGAAGAGGATATAGGTAATGACGAACGTAACATGAAATTAGGGCGCCCACAATCGCCCCATTTGACAATTTACGCCCCACAGTTGACTAGCATGTTGTCAATTACACACAGAGCGACAGGTATTCAAGTTTACCCAACAAGTGTTTAAATTTAAACGTGGATTTTTAGGTATGATGCTTGCCGGATATGCCATTATGTGGGGAACAGGAGCGGTCATTCTTCCCGACACAATTCCACATTATTTGGATGCATTACAACAGGCGCATGTGGGGGGCTTTGTCTTGTCAATAGGAAAGTTTATGCTGGCATTCCCGATGTGTTACCACTTCTGGAACGGAATTAGGCATTTGGCTTGGGATATGGGACGTTTTCTCACAATGAAGGAAGTGTACGCCACTGGATATGCCATGTTGGGGTTGACTTTCGCCTCTGCAATTGCCCTCACGTCTATGTAAATTAAATTGTGTATTTTTTTAATTTATTTCTTCAACTAGTTACAAAAATCTGTTTTCTAAACTTTTTTGTTCTGATTTAAGTTGAAAAGTTATGTTCTAAGTTGTAAATTAATTCTAATTTTACAATTAGTAACAAAAAGTATGTATGCCGTTTTGGAATTAGTTCTGGATATTGTATTTTGGCAATGAAACAAATTGTTAACGTCAATAAACATATTTTTTGTTTAAGTGTTTGTTTTTCTTATTTTTTACTTCTTCAATCTTCTGTTTTTGATAATGATTAAGGAAAATAATTACATCGTTTAAAAAAGATCAAGAAACTACAAAGAATAAAAAAATGAGCAAACTTCAAGTTTGACAACATTTAATTAGCAATTTGCAAAGTTGGAAAATGTCTGTAATATTCAGGTAAAGCTTTCAAAAAATAGGAAATAATTATAAAAATACTACACTTTATTGTGTACCGTTTTAGATTAGTTAATCGGCAAATTCCTCTTCAATTCACAAATAAAAATCTTGGATTGTTGTCACTGGTCCGTCCAGTGACTCTGAAGCCCCAACCTGCCCCCAAAGAGGAAGATTTGGGCCATGACGCACGCAACATGAAACTGGGGCGTCCACAATCGCCACATTTGACAATTTATGCTCCACAAATGACTAGCATGTTGTCAATTTCGCACAGAGCGACAGGTATTTCAATTAATCCGGAAACTCATAAACCAATAAACAAATTATTCCCAGGCATGATTCTTGCTTTTTATACCATTATGCTGGGAACGGCGGCAGTTGTAGTCCCTGACCCAATTTCATGTTATTTGGACGCTTTGGAGGAGTACCATGTGGGGGGTGTTGTTTTATCAGCAAGTAAATTTATCCTGGCATTCCCCATGTGTTATCATTACTGGAATGGAATCCGACACTTGGCTTGGGATTTTGGCCTTTTCCTCACACTAAAAGAAGTATATGCCACTGGATTTGCAATGTTGGGGCTGGCTTTCAGCTCTGCGGTTGCTCTTGCTGTTATGTAAAATAAATATTAAATTGATTCAAAATTTAGCGCGACACTGCTAGTGCTGCGCCCTACGTTTGACATTTAATTACAGTTTCCTGTTCAGGGAAAACATTTTTTGCATTATTTTCATGACGCACTGTCAAAAATGTGAATAGAATATAAATAACATTTCCTTTTTATTTTAAACGTGTACTAATTTCCCCACGATTGTGATACTCCAAGTAAGTGTCCAATTTTACTAATTTTCGTACAATGGAATTTCGTTTTTGACACCATACACTTTCAACCCCCCTAAATCGTTTCAGGTTGCCTCCAAAATGCCGTTCAGACTCAAGTTAAAGAAATCAAGACATTACAGTGTGGCTTCAAAGTCACTTTTTGTCATATCAGTCGAAATGTTAGATGCGACAAATGTGGAATGCACACTATCGTCAGAAAGTACAGGACAGGATTGTTTGGATGTTGTTTGCCAGAAATTGGGGCTCAATCAACCAAAATTTTTTGGGCTTCAGTACGTAAGCAGGAATTCGGAAAATACGTTCTATTGGGTCGAATTGGATAGGCCTATCAAGAGACAACTTGACAAGTATGCAGGGAATTTGTATGTTTATCTCAGAGTCATGTATTATATAATTTCGGGAGTACGGCTTTTGAATGATGAAGTTACAAGGTTTGTATTGTTGCACAATGTCTAAAAATACTTGACCGATTTTTTTGTACAGATATCATTATTTCCTTCAACTGAAAATGGATGTCATTGAGGGTCGCATTTCCTGTACCCCTCAACAAGCTGTAGAATTGGCGAGTTATTCTATGCAAGCAGAGTTTGGTAATTTTGATTCAGAAAGACACACTGCGCTCTATTTGAAAGACTTCCAGTTATTTCCCAAGGTGATTTTTGTCTTGCATTACAAGAGTTAAAATTAATTCCAAAATTTAGAGTTTCACAGATCCTGGCCTTTTGGAATCCCTCACAGATGCGGCCATAAGACAACACGCCGCTCTTCATAATCTTTCCCAAGGGACGGCGGAAGAATATTACATTTGCGCTTGTCAACAACTGGAAGGTTATGGTCAAGAAATTTACGCCGTCAAAGACCGTTTAGGGGATGACGCCATAATCAGCGTGTCTTTAACGGAGGTCTCCGTGGGGTACGCCGGGGAAAGGGAAGGGAGACGCTACGGGTAATTAGTCACCCGAAGGTGTTTGAAACCCTCTCATACATTTTGTTTCCAGTTGGACCGATATTAAAAACGTAATAAACCAAAAACGTGACTTTACGATTGAAACCACCGATTGCGAAAAAGTCGAATTTCAATTTGCCGATGTCGAAAGTGCAAAAAATGCGTGGCGTTTTTGCGTTTTGCAACATACTTTTTATAGACAGTATGAAATGAATACTGATCAGAATGATAAAGGACCCCCCGCGCCGCCAGTTTTTCATCAGGCTTTGATTGAGGTATGTTTTTGTGTCAATTGTATTATTTTTTATATGATACGATTATGAAATGGATGGCTTATCGTTGAGTAAATTGTGAGTAATGGCAATAAAATGTGGAAACGGCAGGTGTAAGCGGAAATGATTAGGTGGCCTTGAAATGACTGATAACATTTTTCTCATTTTCCGAATGAGCACATAAGGACAAGGGAAAAAGTTTCTATAACATGAAAGAAGAATTTTTTAAACGGAAAAAAAGCATGCAAGAAAATGTGGAGACGGAAACGGGCATAAATTCACCTCTTAAAATTTTTACACATCTTTTAAAATCATCCTGTATATGTTTCAACTAATGTATTCAACACAAAAACAATACAAATTTTTACGTAAATTTATTGGGAAATAGCCAAAACAATTAAAAAAAGCGGACTATAAAACCGGTCAAATTAAAAGATAAAAAGAAAGATATCAATAATTGTTTATTTAGGGTAAAATATGAGAATCCATAGACTCCTCTATATTTTTCAAAAGTGCAATTTTGGCGCTTTATTTTTAGTTAAATGCTTGCAGGTTATTTTTCATGCAACACTAAGGTTTTTGTCTTTTTTTACTGCCTTAATTGTTCACAGAAGTTATCAGAAAAACTTTGTAATACTTTTTAACCATATTTTGTGTTATGATATTCTCGGAGAAAGTCTTTTCTGTACTTTGTTTCATAAATCAATCAATTTAAATCTTCTCACATGTTAATTCGAGCACTATTAAAAAATTCAATTGTTTGTAAAAATGTGTACCGTGTGAAATTTCCTACACTCGTTTTTTCTCCCAGGAAAAGCTGCGTCAAATGGATAGTTACGAAGACATAACCGACCCGTCTCACCACTGGGACCGTTCCGTTTCGACACAAAGTCTCAAACAACGCGCCCAATCGACCTCGTGTCTCGATCTGAACAAATCCACAAACATTGATCATTTACGAAGCCTCCTGCCATCATACCGTCCAGCCCCCGATTACGAAACCGCCATACAAAACAAGTACAGAAATTCATCCGGTGCCATTCCACCCCCTCGGGAACCCCTCCGCAACACCCACTCGATTTTATACAGTTCTCAACCGGAAATCCACCAAGCGGAAACCTACTCGTCCCATTTGCGATACCCCGACGTCACACATAACAACATCGAATCGAAAAATTTGATGACGCCGATGTACAACACCGGTTTTACCCAATCCCAAATCCTCTCGAATGAGAGTAATTTTACGGAAAATGTCGGATTGTTACATTTATATAAACCGCCGCCTCCATATCCTAGCAATAGGATTAGTTCGAATTCGACTCCGGATTTGGCAGGGATGTCACTTCAAGCTAAGCCCACTGCTCATTTCATCAATACTGTAGTTAGTGGTTCGAGTCCGGACTTAGTTTCCGGTGGCAATATCTATTTGAAGCATTATGGTCAAGCTTTGTATCCCGTTCATAGGTCACAGAGTTACTTGCCACCCCAACATGGCACTTATGAAAACTTATCGTCCATTTTTAATAATAATATGTTAGGGCGCCCCCAGGCTGTCATTGTCGAAAATCCGAATATAACCAAACATATCAAGAAAGTCTACGACGAACACGGGAATATAATTTATTGCATGCCTGCTAACATGAAGCAGATTCTACAAGAAAATCGTTTGCCCACATCTGGGTTCGTGGTCACTCGTAACCAAAATACCATGGTTGCCCACGACCCCACCGAACCCATCTATGAGAACATCCCATTACCATGGCAGAACGAGTCCGGTGAAATGCGAGGGCGGACCCAAAGTATACACTCGGCTCCGGAAATTGTAAACCATACAGTAGTCAACGCTCTGCAATCGCAATTTCAACAAGTGAGCATTGGAAGTAAAGAAACTCTCTACGCCAATATTCATCGGAATAATTCGAGTGTCAAGTCGTCGAAAACCGATTTAAATACGGAAAATGTGGGGGAGTTGAGCGATTCGCCAGTTACGACAAGTTCAAATAATACGTTTATAGTTAATAAACATCCGATGAATTCGACGACGAGTAGCTCAGGTTTGTTTAGTGACAGTGGAACGAACGAGTCGTTTGGCACGAGTTCGACGTCGAATAGTTCAGGGAAGAAGAAGAAGAGGTGGGGGATTTTGATCGGGAGGAGTAAGTCGAGTGAGAAGGTGAAGAGTGCGACATTGGGGAGGGAGAAGGAAAAGAAGGAGAAGAATTTGGGGGGGAATAAGCATCGCTGGTCGACGGGGTTGCCCAGGTTTAATCCCTTACCGCCGTCGATCAGCAAGGAGACGATGGTTTGTATTATTTACAGTGTGTTTTTTTTTTTTTCATATAGTTGCTAACGTTGATCAGAAATCATTAGTGTAAAATTCGTTGCAGTGCCAACTCCTCGAGAGCAAATTGGCTGACAGTCAGCTGTTTTTCGAATTTGATAAAATACCGAAAAAGAAGCAAAACGCGGATTTCACGACGGCCTGTCACCGCGAAAACGCCCAATTCAACCGTTTCAAAGACGTCCTTCCGTACGAAGACAACAGATTACGCCTCACACCAACCAAAAATAACAAATTTGGTTACATAAACGCCTCTCACATCACGGTAAGCCCACGAATCAAGTCGTATTTTGTACGAATTTGATTTAATCTCAGGCGACAGTCGGCAGCAAACAGAGATTTTATATTGCCGCCCAAGGACCGAATCGTGTCACTTTACCGTATTTTTGGCAATGCGTGTGGGAAGCAGAGGTTTATCTCATTGTCCAATTGACGGACAGCACTGAAGACTTGCACTACATGCCCGACGATGGGAAGAGGTGTATCGATATTGGTCAAGTATGTAACGCAGCGAGATTATCAACCGCCGATTGACAAACGAGTTTTAGGAGTATCAAGTCTGGTGGCAATTCTCGCAACATTCGGGCAATTGTGTCACGAGTAAAGTGCGACTATGTCACGTGACGTCTCGTAGATACCGCACTTTGTGGCACATGCACTACACGGATTGGGGGGATCAGGGGTGTCCCCATTCAGTGCCCCATTTTTTGGGTTTTCTTGAGGAAATGCAGTCGGTGTATCAGCACTCAATGGGTGAAATACCACCCGGGCATAATAAGAATCCCCCAATTTTGGTGCACTGTACTGCCGGCGTGGGCAGGACCGGACTGACAATTTTAAGTGATCTTTTATTGTACACAGTTGATCATAATCAGGTGAGTTGACTTTTGGCTACGTCCCAGGTTTATTTTTTCTACTTTTAGGAGGTTTGTATACCAAGGGTCGTCGAGTTGTTGAGACATCAAAGAGCCTACATGATACAAACGGTTCCCCAATATAGGTTTGTTTATTCGCTGTTAATACATTATTTGAAACAAACGCGTCTTATTTAGCACTTTGTGTTTTTGCTGTGTTCATTGTTTGTAGTGATTAAGTTGCAATTAATATCCCAAAAAAATCTAATCATGACCCTTGATTTGTTATAGAATTATAGAATTCGTGTTTTAACTCAAATAGTATTTATTGAAGTCTGATTATTTGTAATATTTACCATTTTAGATTTTTTTATTGATGTAATTCAATCGATTTAAAGAATACGTATTGTATAATCTCACTTGCTTTTCTCCAATTATCAAATTATAATAATGGCTGTGTATATAATTAAATATTTTAACATTTTTTGCGAGCAATAAACATATTTATTGTGACTGTCAACAGTGCCTTAAGCGTATGTAAATTTTGTTATGTATATACAATTTTAAAATAAAATAATTAACAAAAGTTTTTTTCCTCAAAAATGTCTCCCCTACATCCCAGTAGATGTAATTTTAACACTGGTTACGATATAGTGTTAGTTTTTTTTGCGATAGTTCCAATAGTTTCGCCACAATCGTTTTTTAAAAATGAAAACTGCAACACGTTTTTCTAATAATTCGTAATTTTTTAGGAACTCGACCCACTAACGCGTTTTATGCACTTTTTTGAGTCTCTAGAACTTCTTTACTGTTCTGTGCTTAACATTCCTTACGGCCGCTTAACATTGTTTCTGTAGGTATCCAAAATTTACGGTTTGAAATTCATACCATAAGAATATCATTTAACGTGAAATTTGTCAATTTTTTCGCATTATTGGTTGATTTAGTAGGAGGGCAAGCACCTGTGCGAGGGCACACGATTTTTAAACTGATATTTATGTACTCGTAAAATTTTCTACTAAATTCGAATTGTTTTTTTTTATCAAAATGTCTCAATGTAGATTACAACGCTTTTATCAAGATTTAGTTTTGATAATAGAGAATTGAGAAAATTACTGTTTTCTTGTAACGTGATACACTTGTGTAAGATGCGAGAAACCCTATGCGCGACGAGCCTTATTTTTTATTTATATTCTTACAATTAAAATAGTTTGTCGCCAAATAAATACTTTTATTTAAATAATATTTTATTATAATAAATCCACAACAATTCGTATAGTCTAGCAGTACTATTTAATATTGTTTGTAAGTTTTTGTGCACATAATAGTATTCTGAGCGCATCGGGGTTTCAAATATAACCTCTAAACATTTTTTTCTCAAAAATATTTCAATTTGGTTCAAGAACGAGACCTGAAAATGACTGAAACACTCACAGTGACTTTTTCGGGCCCCGCATTTTCATTTCTTCTCCGTGACAATACAAAAAGTGAATATTGTCAAGTAAGTTTGCATTACAAAGCCTTTTCAAATTTATAAAAATCGACTTTCAGGTGGGGTTTTTATTGGGTGAAATTATAGAAAAGGAAACAAAAACAATAACAGACAACGACTTGAGACAAGTTCACATTTCGAGAGAAATCCGTTTCAATGGGTCCATTCCATGGCCCGATCCTTGCTACTTTCATAACCAAGCTGGTAAAGTGAACGCGGAAAAAATCAAAAACTTCCTCGGTGACTTAACCCCACGTGTGTTGGCGTGGTACAAATACAAACATGCCTCGGGCTTTGATTTCACATTTCGCGACCGTATTTTGCATAAACAGTTCATTACTCTATTCAATGTGCCCCCAGAGTTCTTCACGTGTTGTCTGTTGATAAAAGACAGCTCTGAGAATAAGTCGACGCATTCGTGGAGACAGACTTTTGTGCGGTATTGTAATTATGACTTGGGACATTTGCGTTTCCGCATTGAAAACTTGAGTGATCCCAATAACACCTACAAGAGTCCTAGACCCTTATCTCACATTGTCGTGAAGATTATTAATGAGGTGAAAAGTAAAGGGGAGGACACTCAAGGCAATAGTATGATATCTAGGATTCAAAATGCCGTACAAAAACATACATCAAGTCTCATTGATCATTTAGCAGAAGCTGAAAAGCGAGTATTTGAATTGGAGAAAGAATATAAGAGGCTGAAAGCAGAGAAAAACAGAAAATTGGACGCAGACGACAAAGTTAAGGAGTCAAATGGATGTGGGAATATAGACTCTGAACCAACTAACACCGTTAATAAAACGAAAGAAATACAGAAGAGCCCAATTTTTGGGAATGCTGAACAAAATGCTACGTCTAGTCCTTCACCAAAAGGTGCAAGAGGTAGAGGTGGAAAAAGGGGTACCGGGTCCTCGCAGAAGGGCTGCCATGAAATGGTAACTAGACATAAAAAAAACTAAAACTAATTTTGTTACGTAAGTATTTTTCTGAATAAAGTTGTTACGTTTTTTTAAATAACAATTAAGTTGTTTGTGACAAAAAAAATGGAATAAAACACCCAGTAAATAAAAAAAAAATATTTCCCTTAATTTACAAAACACTGAAAGCCCTAAAACTAGTATGGTCTCGGGGGATGTTGCCCTGGGGGTGGTGTTAACTGATAAAACGGCCCAGCCGGTGGCCCCATTGGCGGAAAAGGGGGCGGATGTGTAACATAGGGCGGAAAGACAGCCGGTGGGGCACTCAAGTGTGGCGGTGGCCCCGGGGGAGGCGCTGCTAAATGTGGAGGTCCTGGTGGTGCCGGCAGCGGCGCAGCATACGGTGGTGCTGGATACGGGGCTACCGGAGGCGGCGCCCCTGTAAATGTCTGATAAGGATACTGAGGGACGTCGGGGGGCGGTGGAATTTTCGTATTAATGGGAGGTATCATTTCGGGAATTTCGGGTTTCTCCTGGCCATTTGTCGACTTGCGGCTGGCCGAAGTGGGTCTTGGAGGCAGTGGGGGGCTGTCCGGGGCGGGACTAGTGCTCGGTTGGGAGTATAAGTCGAGAACTTGGTGACAAATATCTTCGAGGAGGTCCATGGTAATGTCTTCGACGAACATGTCCCACCAGCGCAGGTGTTTAGCAGTGCGCCCCACCCAGTCGACCACCTCGAATTGACTGAGTTTACCAGCGAGGTACATGAGGGCCACTGCGATTATTTCGGGCTCCCATTGCAGGGCTAGGGTTGTGCAAAGACTGTCGTTGACAAAAGTCCAAGCCATTTGGACCATTTTTTGGAGTTTGTTTTTGTCGCCTTTGAGGCATTTGGCGTATTTTAGTAAATAACTGTAAGGGTGCTCCACTTGCAAGTCGAATTTGATTGTTTGTAACAAAATTCGTTCCAAAGTCATTACCTAAAATACAAAATACAGGAAAGAAACACAAGTTGCAAACTTTTTACTTCTTCTTTCGGGTCGTCGCCGAATGTTGCAAACTTCTGATCCGATAACAACCCTCGAGCGGTTTTTATAATGTCTTTACACTTTTTTGGTGTTTCTTCAACTTTTCCAGCCAAAAACAAGCAACAACAAGCTGTTACATACCGGGGAAATTGACGGAAAGAATGAAACATGTAGAAACGGTGAAAATACACAACCCCAGTCGCTGTTGTGTTGTAACCGAGGTCCATTTTGGCCCCAGTATTAATAATAAATCGGGCCCCTTAAAAAACCGTCAGATTTTATCGAACTACTACTTTACAAAAACAAACCTTCCTTGCGGTATCGCATTTCGGTTTCGTAATCAATACCATCTTGGGCAGAGGGTGTATTTCGCAATTCTTTTTTATCGTAGTACCACCCCGTCATTATAGACCAGACAAGGGGGCTGCGCCACTTCACATCAAGTAAATCCACAAAAAAATATTTTAAAAAAACTTACCATAAACTGTTTAATTACTTATACAGCAATAAGAATATTTAAAACACAATTGCAAGTGCTTGTAGTCGTACTGAAAGCCACAATTCTTGCATCAAAACTTCGATAATCAAAACTAACCTCAAAATGCAAGATGTCAAGTAGTCACAAGTAGTTCCCAATGATAGTAAGCCTACTTGAACTTTGTGAGAATATTCACCAGATCGAAAACACCGCGCTACTGAATTCGACAACCGATTTTTGTAATTGTCCACAAAATTTTGTAAAAACTTAACAATAAATAATGGAAAGAAATAAAACATTTATTGTATGTCTATTGCACTTTCAAATACGTACAAAACTTAAAAAATGGTGACAAAATTTTGATACTTATAATAAATCAATTGGGTGAGATTTAATTCCTTTCAATTCCCAAATGGTCGCAGCCAGCCGTCTTGTATGTTCCAAAACACAGGAAGCTGTCACAAGCCTTAAATGAACACAAAACAATTCGTAACATCGTATTTTAGCTGACGCTGTTTTCGGAAAACAAATTTCTTTCAATTTCCTGAAAATTTACCATTAAATCTCGGTTTTTTCTTTTTTTATTATTATTGTTATTACTGATAAAAATCGTTGCCCAACAATCCCGGTAGTGGTAAGGCTTTGGACGAATTTGTAGGATACACCAGGGGTTTCATTGGCGTTCCGCTGGTATCCTCAAACCACAAAAAATAGGAGTAATTGAAAACTGTGTCTTTCCACATGAGCGACAAATTTCCTTCTTGTAAGTGATTTCTTGAAAATTTGATCATCGCCCAAATCTTAAAAAAATATTCAACTTAGTTTAACAACAATGAGATTTTACTTTATTCTTGGTCAGTTTAATTGTTTCATCTGCGCTGAAATCAAGCGTGGGGGCTGTGACTCTGTGATTCACACGGTCCACGTAGAGAAAATGTACCAATCCGGGGAATTCCTCTAAATACTTATTAATCGTTAGGGAATCTCTAGTGCAATGTGATTAAGGACTATTTCATGAAAAACACAATTATGACACTTGTTATAAAAAGGATATGATCCAAGAGTAAAATTCCTGATCGATTTAACCTTGAGAAACTCATTATAGCTATTCAATTTCTCAGCGACAATTTTCGCAACTTCGATCGTTGCCTTCTGACTCGATTCAACAATTTTTTCATCAATCGATGTCAAACCGAGTAACTGTTTCAAATTCTCCAATAGTCCCAACGCCATCGTTTCGGCCCGTAAGAGTGCCTCATCAGACTTGCTTTTGATAAAATCAAGATACTTTTTCCTGATAATATCCCATTTTTTCGCAAGTTGTTTACCCAAATTTTCAATGGAATTATTTTTGCTTTTCTTGAGTGCATCGTTCAGTCGCTTCATTGCCAATTCAAGATTTTCAAACGCGGGTCTTAGTGTGTCCACGTCCTTTTGTATCTGAATAAATTGCATGGTGTGCAAGTGGTGGAAAGCGTCATACAGCGTTGAGGAGATTGCAACGTTACCAACTTCGAGCAAATACAATAAATTTATGCCTTCGGAAATCGGAATAACATGAACAACGTGTGAGAGACAGGAAGGAGTTGCGTCAGAACCCGCCAACAAAATTTGGAAGCTGTCAATTCGAGTTTCGCGATTTTGTTCAAAAATTTCGCTACTGCCTTGCGAGACAATCGTCGAGAATAAAATATCTGCAGCGGATAAGTCTTTGGCACTTTGACTAGAATATAAAGAAAGGAACTTGTTGTTTACTAAGACCATTGCATGCATTTTGGGACAGTCTACAGCTGAGATTAACTTTTCAACAGATTTGCGCAACACCTGAAGCGTCACAGAACTGACATCGGAATTTATAACCAACTGTTCCACCGCTTCAACAAACACTGCCTGGTCACTGTTTTGCAATTTAACCCAACTATCAATTAATCTCGTCGCAATATCGGCCCTTCTTTCACACATCTTCAATCTAAATGTAAAGTCGTCAATAATTAAAAATTACAAACCAAAAAACACTCACTGACACACATCAGGGCCACATAAATACCTGACTATTGTCACACAAACACTGAGATATTTTTTAATACTTTGCACGTCATCCTGAGCTACGCTCACAAATAAATATCCCATATACTAAAAACGCAAACTTTATTAACCACAATTAACCCCAGAATACCTACTTCATCAAAACAAATATTAATTCCATCCTCACACTGAATAGATGTGTAAGAATTACCAAACTGGCAACTCATAATCCGTTGGGAGGTAATAATGGGAGAAAAAATTTGCACAAGAGCATCATCGTCAATAATGCGTTCATTACCGCCCTAGAATTGTAAATTAAGAACTAAGTAATTGAGTGATAAGTGTTACGAACCCCAGCATTATTTACAAAGCCCTGGAGCGACGCAAATTCATAAATGTGTTCTGAAAATTTTTCATCCCATTTTGTATACACCACATCGTTTAGATGATCAAATATTAACAAACACTGCATTTTAGTCAACAATCAAACATTGGAAATGCTAAAATTGAGATAAAATAAAAATTTGTGACGGTGACATTTAAACTGTCAATTAAGCGCCTGAAGTTGACGCAACCCACAATATGGTGATGTATATTGAGTTGTCAACAACAATAATTATGTAACACTCTAAATTGAAATAAATAAATATTTATTTCACTAAAAAATACAAATTTAAAAGTAAACTTGGTGTTTGTTTATTAATATACAAAAAAAATATCCAAATGCCTTTCAGCGTTGGAAAGATTGCTGAAACATAGCTAAATAAATAATAAATTAAATCTCCAAAATCTTCTTATTTGCTCTTGTGATTAAGATTAAAATTCCTGAACTTTTCGCACTTTGTCGCAAATTACTCGTTAGCGCTCTTAAATCACAAAAGTCAATTTACCGAACAGGAAAATGTATAAAATGTTGGAGAATCGCTCGAAGGATGCAATTACTCCTTTCCTTGGCGCTGCGCATGAAAAATCTCGACTTTACAACCCAGCAATAGTAAACTTTAGTGCGATAATGAATGGCTTTATAAACAGCGAAAGAAAATCCGTTCGTTATTTTAAGATCGAAATTTATTTTTGACACAACTTACATCGACTTTGTGTTAGACGACGGACGCGCTAGATAGTGAAGGTGAACCATAAACGACCCCAAAAATCTAAATACTGATAATTTTTAAAGAACTCTTATGGTTTATTATCGAAGACATAAAACGTGCGTGTTTAGTCGAACCAATGGCAGCGGAAAAAGTTGATCCAGTGGTGAGTTTTCGCAAATTTTATCTTCAGTCTAATGAGCTCACAACAAAGATTTTTTATCAAATTTTTATCGTCTTAAAAATACTTATTTAGCGTGCAAGCCATAATTATATGATAATGACGAAATTTTATTATGTAAGAGAGATGATAGATGGGATTACATGATACTTGCCCAGGTAAAAATAAATATTTACGTACACAAATATTTAAGGAACTAATTGGATGATCTTTTTGTCTGCAAAAATTACGTATCATTATTTGTTATGACATTTGTAATTATCGTAATTAATTTATTTATAAAAAATTTGACAAGCGCCACATCTTCAAAATGATCAATCATTGTAAACATAAATTAATTCGTGAATCTGCTTTATTTCGAGTTAAAAATCAAACAGAACTAAAGGCTAGTGCGCGGTTAGATAATTGGATGACATCACAATTCTACGTATTTCACATTTTCTTTCACGGTCATGCAATAATTACAATTTTATTACAACATATAATAAATGTGATTAAAATAATCCAAGTGGCTAAATTAATAACACAACTTGAAGTGTTTACCCGGATTATCCTTAAATGAAAACTTGCTCAAAAAAACAATACACTCATCTCATTCATTCATTAAATATGTGCCCCCATATATTTACCTTGTTTTATTAATTTACTATTGAATTTTATCAAGTCATCAAGTGATAAAACTTCAGTTTTAGTAACACAAACACAATCCTGCTCAAATTGCGTATATAAAATGATAAACAAACAATTATTATTATCTATTATATACACCAATCACGTGTCTCATTAGCCAAAACTTTTAAGTACAACGTGATTCATTTTTTTCACAGCTCAAAGACAGATGCAAAGAACTCGACCTCGACCTTGACACCCTCAAAGAAATCTCTCGACGATTCCTGAACGATGTCCACAAGGGCCTCCGCAAAGACACCCATCCCACAGCCATTGTCAAATGTTTCGTAACTTATGTCCAGGACTTACCCAATGGCACCGAAAAAGGAAAATTCTTAGCTCTAGATTTAGGCGGGACAAACTTCCGCGTCCTTTTGATCGAATTAAGTAAAGACCATTTCGAAATGAGATCAAAAATTTACGCCATTCCTCAGCATATCATGTTGGGCTCTGGGGAGCACCTTTTCGATCATATTGCCGATTGCCTCGCTTCGTTCATGAAACAAGAGCAAGTCATGGCCGAGTTGTTGCCTTTGGGCTTCACTTTCAGTTTTCCCCTGACGCAAAAAGGCCTAACTAAGGGGATTCTAGAACGGTGGACGAAAGGATTCAACTGCTCGAATTGTGTAGGAAACGATGTTGTACAACTGCTCAAAGATGCTATAGCGAGACGGGGGGTAAGTTTCTTTAAACTTGAAACCAACTAGATTGCTTTTTAGTGATCATTAGTGATAAAAATGTAGAATATTTCAGATTGCTAAGCCTGGATTTGGCCATTTGGCGTTATAGTTGGTGAGTCTGGATTTTCGACTTGAAATCTGCCTAAAACTCACAAATAATAACGCTTAAAAGGGGTTTTAGTTGGACCGCAACTATAGCGCCTCGAATTATTAATTATTAGCTAAACAACTAATAAAACAAGTGTCATATTCCGAAGTTAGACAACCAATAATACAACTGCAATCTTAAATGCAGTAAAAATTATTGGCTACTGTGTTATTTGTTTTGTTGTGTGATTCCCAGACATTTGAAAAAATCAATTAAGCAGTTTTGAACTTCCTTTAGGACATCCAGATTAAAGTCTGTGCCATCCTGAACGACACCACCGGCACCCTCATGTCTTGCGCGTGGAAAAACCCCAATTGCCGCATCGGCCTAATAGTCGGTACGTGAATTTCCCGCATTTCCACACAAACCCCTGTATTTTCCTCTGCAGGAACGGGCAGTAACGCCTGTTACGTGGAAGAGCAAAAAAATGCCGAATTATTCGACGACGTGAACAATGGTTCCGGAAAGGTCGTAATCAACCTCGAATGGGGCGCTTTTGGTGACGACGGAGCTCTCGATTTCATCCGAACCGACTACGATCGTGATGTCGATGCAAATTCGGTCAATCCCGGGAAACAACTGCACGAGAAAATGATTTCGGGGATGTACATAGGGGAGTTGACTCGATTGGCTTTAGAGAAATTCACAAAAGAAGGGTTGCTTTTTGAGGGGAAAGCCTCGGATGCCTTGTTCACACGAGGGAAATTTTATACCAAATACGTGTCAGAGATTGAGGATGCCCCTCCAGGGGAAATAACAAGTTGCAGGGAAATTTTAGAGGAGATGGGGATTTATCATGCCACGGATCAGGATTGTATCAATGTGAGATATGTGTGTGAATGCGTGTCGAAAAGAGCTGCAGATTTGGCGTCGACAGGGATTGCCACTTTGTTGAATAAAATGAACGAATCGAAGGTCACAGTGGCCATTGATGGTAGTGTCTACAGGTACCATCCACATTTCCATGACCTTATGATGAAAACTATTTCGGCTTTGGTCAACCCGGGAATTACGGTGAGTGAGAATTTTTGCAAAAATTTTAACCATTTGTGATTTGCAGTTCGATTTGATGCTGTCGGAGGATGGAAGTGGACGTGGGGCCGCTTTGGTCGCCGCTGTAGCTTGTCGAACACAACAAAAAGAATAGAAAATTAGATTTCTCGGGAATTACATTCGAGACGATTCTGTAGCCAAATATACATAAATCTATTTTTGTTAAAGTCGAATAAAGATTAATTTATTTGTTTTGGGGCAATCATTTGAACCTTAGCCTGTCATTCCCCCCAAAAAATAAGACATTTAACATTTAGCGTAAATGCCAATTGGGCAAAAATTGACACCAGGTACAGTTGGAGACAAAATACTTTGGTCGTTAATGTCGCTTGAGTGATACTAAATTGTAAAGCATGCTTTAGGACTGTTAACCATATTTTTAGCCACTGTCAATCATAGTTGACATAGTTGTATGTACATATTTTTGATAGGAAAATATAATAGCCGTCGAAATTGTCATTCATTTTAACGTTAAAGCTTGAATTACATTGCGGTGTCAGAAAAGTGACGACCAAAATATTTTGTCTCCAACTGTACTTGATATATATTTTTTTAAGTATTAAAGGGTTATTTTAAACATACTTTCCCATTTCCCATTCATTCTGTCATTTTGTGCCAGGTGTATCAAAATCAAATTTTTACGATAAAATAAAAAAATCTTACTTATACGAAAAAACAAAAAATTTGATAAATCATGAAAAAAATTTCAATAATTTTCCAACTAATTCCAGGCATTTGGCAATATATGGGCCACCTGTAAAAATATTTAAAGTAGGTACAGAAAGCTAAATTCAGTAATTTGTTGATCAACATATCAGTCAACGGAAAATTTAAAATAATAATAATTTTCTAAAATAAGTTTTAAAAGCAAAACCCCAGTGGTGTTTTTGTAATTAAAAGTTTGTTGTTGTTTCAAAAAATTGAAGTAACCGTTTAAAATTCAGACGTAACAAACCATCAAACAATTTCTTCGATTTTTATATGACCGAATAAAATTCAATCAAAACTTAATTGGATGTTACGTCCTTTTAAGTAACCAGTCTTGCAAGTTGGAATATCTTCAGGCTGTAGGTTTTCTTACTACACAATATTCATGATCATTATCAATGAAGAGTGGAGGGGTATTGAGGAATTAAAAATAAAGAGACTATTAACATACATACTTTTTCAATTGCGTGTCAGTATTCAAAGTGTTCGTGTTTGAAAATTGCAAAATGCGACTAAAGCAAATTATTGAAAGTGTTAACGACCTGGGGAGGCTTCAGGTGGACCAAATTGGGCTCAATACCGACTCCGACAATGAAATTTCAAACGAGGTAATTTCTATTTTTCAACAAAAATCTTTGCCCTTGTGAGACTTCAACAAAATCCATCATTACGTTTTAAACGTGTTCAATTAGTCATATGACGTGGTAAAGTAATTATTTAATTCCGCTCATTTAGCTTTATTACTAACTGTTATTTATTAAAAACTAGCGCTGACCAGTTTTTGTCACTCATCTAGATATCTAAAACAATTTTAAAAAATTGTCATTTTTATTAGTGTCAAAATTTTCGTACAAAATGCATCCCAAACAACACCCCAGTCAGAAAAGAACCTGCATGTGCAGACCCCTTCCTATTCCACGCACCGAATGCCCAGACCCTCAAGTAAGACCTCTTATTTAAATTGGTGCAAATTTTATTTCGGATTAAATGCGTCGAAAACCTTGAGTATTCAAGTTCATCGTTAGTTCACGTGTGTTCTAGTTTACGTCCATTTCCGGATTCCGGTTACCTTGATGGACAATTTTACCCAATAACAATATTTTACAATCGGAAAACTGCCAACCTTCGTGGCCAACACACATTTGGTTCCCCAATTTGACACGAAAAATCTCGAAAAAAAATACAAATATTTACGTCAAACCTCAATCAAAAAATAAATTTCAATCAATTCAATCAATAACACTATCTTCTTCCTCAATTGGATATAGTTTTCAGCATTAAAAAAGAAGAAAAGATGATAACTGCGTTGTAAGAGCAAAAAACACGATTAGAGAAAAAATACTTCAATTGAAAAGAAACAACTTTGGTAAACGTATGTCGTGGTAAAAGTAAACACGCTTAGGCGTAAAAATAGAATTTTTACTCCATAGCTAAAAGGTAAAACTTTTAATTGTGACATTTAGTAGACGTTCGCGAATAAAAGATTTAGTTTAGCTTCATTTTTCTTATTATTTCTCCATTTTTAATTGTACTTTTTGTATTGATAATTATTGTAATCTACACCTACAACTAGCAATTGTTCAAGGAGTTAATTATTTAATTTCAATATTATTTTTGTGAGTTTACACAATATTTGACGGATTTTGCAAAAAAAAAATATAAAATTTTATATTTTTATAAATCGCGTACGTTTATAGAAATAAATTTGTTTCATTAAAATAGTCATTTCCTTTAAAGTTTCTATGGATTCAGAGAAACCCTTGAATTGAGAAAAATTCCTATAATTAAATAAAACTGAACCAAAGTTGGCTAATTTAAAACAAATTTAGTTCCGTAATATTAATTTAATGAAATAAACAGTTATGTTGCATTATTGGAACAAGTTTTAATTGTTATCAAAAACTGCTTTCACTTTCTGATTCTAAAATAACGACCTTAGAGCAATAAGTGGATTATCAAGTCACATTTTTATGTAAATTAAAAAGAAATTAGCATCTACTGCCAACGTTCTAACTGGTATCTGTTGACGCCAAATTCCTTTTTTTTTTCTTTGCATTCCTTGCATTTTCTGTAAACAATTCCAACTCCCCAAGCTCTGAAACTAATTAAAATCATCCACCGGACTTATTCCGTCTGATTCAGTCTCTACTGCAACTTGTTTTCCGGTCGGTGTATTTCCGGATCATCCTAAACGTGATCGATCTAACGTTTTCAAGGGCAGACGAGCCCCCAAAACGTTCTAGAACATTATTCGCGCACCCTTGTGGCGTTCACTTTCCCGTGACGTCAGACACGAATCGATCGTTTTGGGGGTGTGGTGGGAAGAGTACCACTGAAGGTGACCTCAACTTGCCCCAAAACGAAGCTGACTTTCGCGTACGTAACCTCGACGAGTGTGTGACCAAGTGGGATGAAGATGGTGCAAGCGACGTTCGAAACGTGCGACTACGTGACGCCTGAAGTAAGTCCAGACGAAATAAAAAAAAATGGAAATTTCGGTTGGAATTTAAATGAATTGAAAACCTGAATGAGAGACGTGTTATTGACATTATTTTTTGTTTTGTTTTGCAAAAATCGTTTTTTTTTTCGTGACGTTGGTGTATTTGTGCGAATTTTCATACAATTGTGATTATTTGCTTATCATGCTTATGCAATAATTTTTTCACCTTGAATAATATATACCGCAAAATTTCTGATTTATATTCCCTGAACTTGACGTCCGAAAGTCTGCGCATGCTCAGAGACACACCTACCAAATTCAACCTTTTATGAATACCACAACCGTGCTGTAATATTAATGGTTTTTGCATCATCTCAGACATTTATGTTTGTACTAAAGGCCAAACGGGTTGCGTACTTGAATTCAAGAAGAAAACAATGAGAAATAAAATTAATATTAATTGCATTAGTTGGTTTTAAAACAATTTTTCATTTCATTGTGACAAATATGGAAAATATGGATAGGGTTTTAGAAAACATAACAAAATAATTGCATGTCCCATGGTGAACAAACATTAAAATATAAATTTTCATCAGAAAAACTTTAAAAGTAATGATTATTTCGGGTCATTCGTGACTCGAAAAACAAGGATTGACCCACTTTGACGACCAATCGACCAGCGGAAATTCCCATTCGAATTAAATTCCTAAGAATAGGGTGTCAAATATTAAAGATTAGCTACATGATAAAGACTGTAATCTTTGAATTGATCTTTATTACTTTATTTATTGTACATTGAATATTGGACAAGTCGTTCTTAGATTAATTTTACAATATCGCGCTTATCTTTGGATTAGACTATTGTTTTTCCACATTTTCAACAAATTCTTAGAAATACAACTGTGAAAGCGAAATTTCCGAGAGAATTATTTTTTAATCAAATTTATGTATCAAAAATCGTAGATAAACAAGTACAAATAAAATGAAAAATACCTAAACAACATAATTTTTCTGATAAATACCTTTATAATGTCATTAATCCTAGCAATTATGAGATTATACCAAGTCATATATCACGTCATCAGTTTATAAGCCGAACCTTATCAGAAATTTTCTTAGTAAGTGAATGAAACTTGAAACGTGAAAAACTTAAAAAAATGGTTGTACAAGTTAACCAGATTGTAAGTAAAAAATTCACAAATTACATACTCAATGATTCATTTAAAAGCATTGTTAGATAATAATCAAAATAATCACACAAATCAAAAAGTGATTAAAGTTGACTATAAAACTCGCTGCATCATGTCTTGAACATTACGGAGCAAGAGCAGGAATTTCTAACCATAATTGGTATTTTCATACTGCGTGCGGAAAATGACTCATTACATCATAGCAAGTGATGCTTGTATGCACTTAAATTATTAAAACACTCTTTTGAGTGCTTTAATGTATTGAGATACATGCAAGGTAATGTTTTTTATCCTTAGTCACAGTTTTGTGTTTGTTGTCAACCTTCTAGTACTTACTAAAATGAGTTATTAAAACACTCGTTTCGGTGCTTAAATTAGTATTGGGTTTCCCCGTTGCGTAAAGTGCAGCTTTCGGCCCGACGCAAGAACTACAACTTTAGATAAGAATCGTGTCTGGATTTTATTTAAACGAATTGGAGTGTTTATTCAATTGTCGGAGTGAAAGCACGTCATTTTTGTCTGGGTTGTGAAACCTTTTCCTTGCAGCCGATTGTCTAACATTTCCTCAGCTTGCGTGACGATTCACAGGCAAGCAACCTCAACTACCACACCCCTGGCTTCGACCAATCGCATTCTCCCGACGTGGAGGCTCGTTCTAGGTACCATGAACCAGTGTGTGGGAGAGAGATCGTAAAACTTATCGTACTTTATATATTCGTGAGTGTTCGGGTCGCAACACACGTTTCAAGGCGCGATTGTTACTTTCATATCGTGTTATCGGCGTTATCGATAGTGGGTTTTTCAGTTGTCCAAGTCGGATTTTACGATTTTTCAAGTGAGAAAATGGGTTTTAGAAGAAATTCACAATCGCAAGCACAAGCGGTGGTATGTATAGGTTTTCTCAAGTGATGTCGGTTGGTTGGTGGACGCTCGTTGGTCGAAATTGAGGGTGTGTGTCCACCAACCGATTCATTAATAAACCGAGCACAAGGCATAGTGACTTATATTATAATTTTTAAATTATTGAGAATTTTGCATTGCGTTTTTCCGATATGTAAATGTCGTATAAGTCGATTTATTAGCGTGGAATCGGCTTTCCGGTTTTAAGGTCGGTGTTTTCTGAAGAAGGTCGAACAAGAAATATATTTTGAAATTAATTAAAAGTCATTGAATAAGAGAGAAAGGTCGATTTGTTTTATCGAAATTTAAAATTATTATAACCAGACGATTCAAGATTGCAAAGATAAGACAGCACAATGTGTTTCGCCTAGATTGTTAATTTCGAAAGAAGCGATAAACAGATAAACTATTGTAAGAATAACATTTGTAAAATCCAAGTATACAAAAAGTTGTTCTGAAGGAGATGAACGTATTTTTTTAATCAAAAACTTTCACCGTGTATTGATTTTTCTGAGGATTCCGATGCATGATTTAGTTTTATCAATAATTAGTTACTTAGTGTTGGATTCAATTTTCTGTTATTTTTTAAAAACCCATTTTGAAAGTAATCATTCGTTCACATTATTTGACACACTGTAATAATTTTAAATGAAAAATAATGTGTAAAAACAGTAAATATGATATTTTATTAGTTGTTCTCAGCTCCATATACCGATTTTTCGAATTTTTTTAGTAGGAGAATGAGTTTTTCCAACAAAATTATTTTATTTCCTAACTAATGGTTTACTCTAAATACGAAAAATATATAAGGTGTCCAGAAAAAGGTTCCTATGTCCGAAAATGCTTCCTGAAAGAGTTAGCGTTCTCTGAAGACGGCGGGCAAAAAGCTTTTTTCAATTATCTCACTACCGGTGGACATAAATTTACAAAAGTTTGCATCTGAGTATTGGTGATATCAAAAATTGTTACCCCCTTAGGGGGGAGTAAAAACGTAAAATTTTGTTTTGGAAGAAATTTTTTGAAATTTGTTTTAACAGATTCAACACCTTGTATATTGTCTATTTTCTAAGAAGACACTATATTTCAAGGTATTTGTACTTTTCAAGAGGATAATTAAAAGCATTTTGCACGTCTACCGTTTTTAAGTTTCTCACTTTAGTAGTTATTGACACCACTAATATTTTAAAACACTAGTTATTATCTGATAAATGCTGGAACAACTCTTTTTTGCGCCTGTTCGGCAGAAATATTAATAGAAAAGCGACTTAATAATTTTATTTTATTTATTCAATGTCTTAGTTTTTACTATAATCGTTCTTATGAATAATAATATTAAAAAAAATTAATATATTTTGACTGGACCATTTTCAACTGTGTTTTTTTAATTTTTATTCATAAGAAAAATTATAGTAAAAACTAAGACATTGAATAAATAAAAAAATATATAAGCAAAATTCTAGATTGCCACTACTACGGCTGAATGACAAAATAAAATTTGGCACTTTTCAATTTTATTAAAAAAAACACGAAATACCAGAATTATTGAGCAATAAGGTCTTACAGTGTTTTTCTTTTGGTTTTCCTCTTTTGTCAAATGTATTTTAATATTACTCAAAACTATTTCATTTGATATATTAATGTCAAAGCGACGTAGGTGGGAAATAGTTTTGAGAAATAGTGAAATACATTTGACAAAACAGGAAAACAAAAAGAAAAACACTCTATATCAAACAGTCTGTATATGCAAACAGAAATTCATTTACCTAACATATTTTTTTAATATAATAATTTGTGATTTTTACAGATCCGAGAAAAATGTCAAGAACTGGTTCTCAATAACGCTCAACTCGAAGAATACAAGAAAAAATTATTAAACGATTTGAAAAAAGGTCTCGCAAAAGCGACCCATCCAACATCCATTGTAAAATGTTTTATCACCTACGTTCAAGATCTCCCTGATGGATCAGGTAAATATTAGTTACCTAACACAAGGAACTACAGTGCGGCATCAAATTAATTATCTATGTTAAAATATTCGTTAGGCTATGTATGTACATTCTACCTCCCGTAGCTACACCTTCGATTATTAGTAAACAAAGCCAATGACCTTTAGTCGAGTTCACACTTGAATGAGAATTGCATTTTTCAGAAACGGGCAAATTCCTGGCGTTGGATCTTGGTGGTACGAATTTCCGTGTCCTTTTGATCGAATTGAGTAAAAATCATTTCGAAATGCGATCGAAAATTTTCGCAATTCCTCAACACATCATGTTGGGTTCCGGTGAACAACTTTTCGACCACATCGCCGACTGTTTGGCGAAATTCGCCAAAGATGAGAAAATCCAAAACGAGGTTTTACCGCTGGGTTTTACGTTTAGTTTCCCCTTGATGCAGAAAGGACTAACCAAGGGTATTTTGGAACGTTGGACTAAAGGTTTCAATTGTTCGAACGTCATCGGAAACGACGTCGTCCAAATGCTGAAAGATGCCATCGACAGACGCGGGGTGAGTACTTAAAAATGAGAAAACAAATAATTGGAGACAGTGCATGCATCTCAGTCAGTAATATCACCCCTCGGTATTGAATTTCAGGATATTACTATTTCGATAATGGCGATTTTAAATGACTCGACAGGGACTTTAATGTCTTGCGCTTGGAAAAATCGGTACTGTCGGGTTGGTATTATAATCGGTGAGTTTCACACCAATCGGATGCACCAATGCAGATGCATGCATACATGATTGCACTTGTCACTTGATTTATCCTCATGCATGCTTTATCCCTTTATAGGATATTCAAATTGAGGTTTGTGCCATTTTAAACGATACCACCGGAACACTCATGTCATGTGCATGGAAAAATCGTTATTGCAAGATCGGCTTAATCATCGGTAGGTCATAGTTTTGCTTGGTTACGCACTCGCCTTCGCCTCGTACTGTACCCGTATCAATGATTCGATTTTTTAGGTACCGGCACCAACGCGTGCTACGTTGAAGACCAGAAAAACGCAGAAATGTTCGACGAACCCGATCGTGGTTCCGGCAAAGTCCTAATTAACTGCGAATGGGGCGCTTTCGGCGACGACGGAGCCTTGGATTTCGTACGAACTCAGTATGATCGTGAGGTCGACGAACATACAGTGAATCCCGGAAAACAATTGTGAGTATTACATTGTCAATTATTTTTGAAATCACAATTTTTTTCCGGTTAGGCACGAAAAGATGATTTCCGGCATGTACATGGGAGAGTTGGTAAGACTGGCCCTCGAGCGGTTCACAAACGAAGGTTTGCTGTTTGGGGGTAAAGGCTCCGATCAGCTGTTCACCCGCGACCGATTTTACACGAAATACGTTTCCGAAATCGAGAGTGATCCCCCAGGAACTTTCACACACTGCAAAGAGATTCTAGAGGAGTTGGGTTTGAAACATGCGACTGAACAAGACTGTATTCACGTCAGGTATGTCTGCGAATGCATTTCGCGAAGAGCTGCACATTTAGCGTCGGCTGGAATCGCCACTCTTTTGAATAAAATGAAAGAACCGAGGGTTACGGTCGGAATCGATGGGTCTTTGTATAGGTTCCACCCGCATTTCCACAATTTGATGATGGAGAAGATTTCAGAGTTGGTCGATCCTGGGATTGTGGTATGTCACAACACGGAAAAATTGACAAAAGTTCATGTTTTTTTTTTTCAGTTTGATTTGATGTTGTCTGAAGATGGGAGCGGACGTGGGGCTGCGTTAGTAGCAGCCGTAGCTTCGCGTAAACGGTGAAGTTAGCTAGTGGTTATTTTTGTAAATATTAGGGTATGTCTCATACCAAACCCTAATCGATTTAGAATTGGTATTAGATAACACAAGTAGCTCCTAACTCTATTTTTTGTTAAATTTTATCAAAATAAAAGTTATTTATTTGTTGTATGTACTTTTTGTTTTACGAAAACTTTTATTGTAAAATATTGTAACGTAATTGTTTTTATTGGCTTGCCATCTATACAAATAAATTGTATTTTTTATATATGTATGTAAAATAAGTGATAAATTAGCCGCGCTTTAATTTTAGAAACGACTGAAATGTTGCAGTTTAGGTACTTAAATCGTAGAACCTTTTTTTTAATGGGTTTAGCTGTAAACAAATTAATAAAAGAGATTGAAAGCAATAGTGTGTTTTATTAATGGAATCTTTTATTACAATGCATTTTTAATTGCAACAATGCCATAACATCGAGGTGACACAACAGGATCAAAAAATTGAACCAGAAAACAATGCTCAATACCTTGCTCTTGCAAAAACAAAAGCCGATCAAGCAAAATCAAACTTTCAATAACCGGCGATAACTTACACCGTAACAAATAAAAAATATTCAACTCGTTGAGTCGACTCTCATAATGTGAAAAAATTGACTCAATTTCGTTATCAGTCACGTTAATAGTGACCTCAATTCGTTTTAAAGCAAGTCGAACATACTCTTTGAAATGCACTGGTAATTTCCGAAATTTCCCAACGTGTTTTGTGGGCAACTCTGTACAAAACGTCTCAAGAATAACTTGCAAAATCGCGCGATAAAAAATCGTAATATTTGGCAACTCCCCCTCTTGTAAAACCCTCTCAACTGATTGATTTGCGATCATTCGGGCACTTCGTCCAAGCACAAACTTCCTATCTCTTAAAGACTGACTGAGGGGAAACCCCGACTCTTCACATTCCTCGTTCAATAAATGGTAACAACAGCCCACGTTACAAACCGACTTGATTGCCTCATTTTTACTAAAAATCTTCAAGGAGTTGGCTGCCAAGTCGCCACACGTGTGGAGCCCCACAAGCCCCAAATGAGACACATTGGGAAAAATATCCTTCACTAGCCCCAACAAGTCGAACTTTTCGTCTACGAACTGTGTTACTTGTTTGTAAAGTTCGACATTGGGGCTACTGAAATTCTCGCTTTTTTTAGGGAGCGATTTATGTGGCGCCATGGGGATGCCGTTCCATACTTTAGAAAGTTTGGTAGCGCGTTTGATAGCCCCACAAGTGTTAGTGTTAGATGCGTCGATTCCCACGACGGGGATGTGGTGTTGGAGGGCTAACATCGAGCTTAAATAGCCCTTGCCATCGCCCAGATCCACCACATGAGACGCTTCTGAAGCCCTGAACAGGGCTGCAGCCACAGCACTTAGTATTTCAACCTCGTGCGATTTTTTCGCATTCATGAAAATTTCTAGTTTGAATTTGTCTAAAGTATCACAACCCCACGATTGGAGTTTTTCGGTGAAAGAGTCTAAATTGAGACAAACTTGGCAATTCTTTAAAGTGAATTTCGTGCTATTTTCGACAAACTGTTTTAAATGGGGGGTCGAGTCAAACTCGTTTTGGAAAATTCGAATAATTGTGTTTTCCTCACCTATTTGTTCAATTTCTTTTTGAATATCTAAAGGGATGAAATTTCTGTAAGAATTCTGTGTATAAAAATCAACCATATGACAGTTGGCGAAACCCAACAATGGTTCTAGAAATGTCAAAAGACTTTCAATTGTTTGCCTAACAAGCAATGAAGACATGATTAAAACGAAAGTTTGTCTGACTCGGGAAAGGGGGGTTGTATTTTCAAAACTGCGCAGATTTTTTTAAATTTCGCTCGAATTTTGCCCATTAACTCCAATATATCAACATTTGGATCATTTTCTCTAGGAAAAGAATCCAACATGTCCCTTAAAGTCTCAAGTTCTTTTACAATTTTGTCGTCACCTGATTTATCTCCTTGATGAAAAGTTAAATAACTTGAGGCTATACTCGTGTAGTAACCGATTTCGGCGCCTAATTCAGCCCCACGGTGATAACCCAAGTGAAAAGCTTCAATATTTTCCTCCTGCTTCCCTAATTCATAACCTTCATTGTAACTGTTCTCAAAAATGCGGTCTTCGCTTAATAGAATGTCAGAAAAGGCGTCGTTAATGTCTTTTTCTGACTCATCTGCGTGTGGAAATGTAAATTTTAGTAGTTTTTCCAGTGGAAGGTGAAGAACTAACCTGTCATGATCTTGCATAATGCTTAGAAAACATAAAACTTGCAAAATATGTGTAGTAATAATAACATTAATTGCAGATTAATCAAAAATAACGGTAACTGCTTTAATCTTTTCATCAAAAATGTGCACCCCAAAAGAGGTTATAATTTTGAAACTTTTGAACTAGCATGTGTTGGCAATACTATGGTACTATAATACAATGCGCCTAAAATCCTTCAAACAAAATTAATGGCTCAACAAATTATGCTAGATAACACACATTATCTAACAATAATTAAAAAAATTGTTTTTAAAGTAAAATGCTTAATGATTAATTTTCAATACTCGTAAAAATATACAAAAAAATATAAGACTATATGCGCATAGGATACCAAACATCTTTCTGAGATTAAATCCAAATTTAAATATTTTACTTTAAATAGAGTCCTTCATTACTTAAATTAAAATAAAATTCTTTTAAATGTGTCAAAGTCCACATTATCATTAAACAACCAAAGTATGTCAATACCATTGTGTTATACAATAAAATAATTTGAATCCTTACTCTTTGGCGCCGAAACTAACCTCAAATCAAGCAAGTTGTCAAAATTCTTCCTCGGTAGCTCGGTATTTATTTAATTCCACTCAACTAAAATTAGAATGTCTTTCCAACCTTATGAATAAAACCTCAACTCATTCCCGTTTTTAAACTCCAAGAATTAGCTCTTCCTACTGTTCTTCCAAGCAAGCACAATGAAACCCAACATCCAAAAAGAAAATATCATCGTGGAAAACTTCATTGTTCATTACATGCTAAGTTTTAAACACCTTTGTTTAGTGACGGTAACGTGCCCCCTTCTAGCCCTCATCATCTGCTTCATAACCGCGTATATTTTCCAACCGGACGACATCCACGAAACCCATTGTCGTGTAAGTGGAAATTGTAATTTTTCTCCGTAAAAACGCATTTTTCCAGGTTTATAATATTATACCGTCAATCAGCGCAATCACAGGGATAAGCCCCCAGAGGTACTTGTGGAGAATCAGTGTCGCATTTCACATTGGACCAAGGTTTATCATAGCAGCAGTACACAAATCATACCATTTGAATCTGATCAATGTGTCGTCAAAACACCACGATAAGGCCAAGTGGTGGCTGAATTTGGCTTTCTGGTTAAATGTCCTGGAAATTGGGTCGCTGTGTGGGGTCACTTACATTTCAAACAGGGAAAACTATCGTGTGTTCACACTTGTGCAAAAATTTAATTAATAATCGAACAATTGCAGCCATTCATGAGAAATTGTTTATAATTTTCATGGTGAGCAGCCTTACGCACATGCTTGCGTGTATCAAAGCGATAAGATGGGTGGCGGAAACAAATAATGATCTTGAAAGTGTTCAGAAAGGTTTATTGATTAAGAAGTGTCTCCTAATTCTCTCACTGGTTAGTACAGTGGGACTTGTTACGTTTTTCCTCAAACACAGATTGTTGTGTCATGATATGGGTAAGTTGTTTGTATGTAATTCAGGCTTAATCTTTTTTTAAGCTTTCAGTTGGTTTGCGTTCTGTGAATACATAATTGCGTTGGCCAATATGGCATTTCACATAACAGTGATTTTGGATTTTCCTACTGAACATTTAGTTGTTGCAAAAGGATTACATCCTGTAACAAAAAATAATAAGTTTGATTGAAAATTTGTTACTATTGAGCTAGTCAATTATACTCTCTTTTTTTCTTAGTTTCTAAGTAAAGTGTTACATTCCATCAATACTGTTGTGATTATGATATTATTTTTACTTTTTTTTTCTATTGAATCTCATTGCAATAGACTGGACTGAACTGTATTTATTTTTTACAACTCCTATTTTTACATAATTATGAACCGTGGGTGAGTCTTATTTTTGATAACTGCCTAAACTTAATTATTGGTAAATTGTAGACTAAAATTTAAACAAGAATTAGTATTTTATATAATAACATTGGAAGAATTTTAACTTTTAGCAATATAGTTCAAACTCTTGTAATTGGACAAGTTCAAGAGAAGTTTTGCTCAGTCAAATGCTTCTAGTTATTTAGTCATGAAGGTTGAGGAGGCTACACTAATCAGACGTTGATAAGTCATTTTCCTTAACAATTATTTTAGTAATCTTTGTTCCCAATCGGGAGAATTTCATAGGTTTAGAACTAAATTAGGATTTTGTCTCAAAGTTCTTCGAATTGTCTTCAATAAAATTAACTTTAAGTTCCATTCTTGTAGGCTTTAATTTTCCGAATGAAGTTAACCTAGTCATGTGAAATGTATACATATCAGTTGTTTGAATAAAACTCAAAATAAACTTGTTTTCTTTCAATTTTCGAAGTGTCCAGACTAATTTAGTCAAAATTTAACCGCTGAAATACTATGAAAACCGCTGAGGTCATTCGGCATCGACTGAAACGCGGTCAAACCTTACGTTTTTTCTTAATAACTTCAAAATATTTTGTTTATGTTACTCAAAACATGTCTCTGAGTTAAATTTTGTGAGTAAATGCCAATTGTTTTTCATAATAAATCAAAAATTGATTTTTATTACAATATGTAATTACCCCAAATAAATTTGCTAGTGGTGCCAACGTTGACTATCATTTTTGTTAAAAAACATATGTAATTACCCTAAATAAATTTTCTAGTGGTGCCAACGTTGACTGTCATTTTTTGTTAAAAAAATAGGCTTTATTCAATTATTCACAAGATTTCAATAGTATTTGCGGTTAAATTTGCATTAAATCTTAATTCGTAAGAACTCTTTTGGAATAATCCATGCAGTTTAAAATTTTGGTGAGAAACAGAGTTGACCTGTCGGTATGTTAGTTCTCTGTAAAGTGTAGGGGTCGTGTTGGTGCTACTGCTTGGTAGATGTCGGTGAGTGCGTTTTCAGAGTTTTAAAGTTTAGGCGGGTGAGCGGAGTGGAGAAACGTGGAAGAAAACTGGCTTTAGAACGCTTACCATGCGCGTTTCAGGTGCGCTGTAGCCGTTGCGTTGTCTAGATTCTTTGTACCATTCCTGGCATACCAATAACAGCCAAACTCCTCATATTTACGGACCAAAATCCGTCCTAATTATCCCCAGAATCGGCGCAGGGCCCCGCAGTAATATTTTTGGTGAGTACTTATCAGTTTAAGGCCAGTTTTCATACAGTTTATGCAGTGTTTTAGGCTAAATATCCGTTAGAATGTGAGCAATGTGTCCACAATTCCTCCAATACTTTACATACTTGTCATGCTTGCTGTTACGAAGTTCTGACGACTGACATCGTCGGCGGGTCTCGGTCTTGCCTCAATTTCGAACGGGCTTTTCGCGAAATTTTTCACTTTTTTTTTTCTTTAATCGGGTGGAAAACGCGTGTTTACCATTGGGTCGATCGATCCGACCAGCGAGTGAATTGTGAAATTGTTGTGCTGGACATGTTGTGCGCTCGCTGACCGTTTCTTATTATGAATCGACACTTTGTTTACAACAATCGACAGTGATGTTTGGGGTGTCGTTTGTGCAATGATTTTAATCGACAGTGAACGGTGGTGATTGTGACGTCTGCCGACGGACTATTTGGATTATAACCACCTGTTCATAACAGCAAACGGGGGATGTATTTAGGTATTGCTAAAACGCGAATATTTAGCCTGAAACACCAGTAAATCGATGCATTAGAAAGGCGATTGAAATCGACAACGCTAATGCGAATATTGTAATTGCTAATTATGCTTTATTGTGATAATTTAGACGCGATTGCCGGATTTTATTAACACTTACATACGCTCATAAATATTGTGCATATCCGGGGATTCACGGAAAATTCTGCGCCAAAAACATGTAATTAATCATTATTTTAAATAAACGACAGGTGAATTATTATTTCGGCTCCGACAAAATTAGACAATAATAAGTTACTTCAAGTTTTCAGACAAAACTTCCGGTTTATTACGAAATCTTATTTGTGGACGAGCTCATGATGCGAGTTTGGTTTTCTTCTTTTTTGTTTTAAAAATACAGCCAATCAGTGAAAATTTGGTTTCCCTCAAATAAAAACAAGTTTTTATTGGCTCACGTGACCAGGAGCTGTCAAAAATGACACATCTTTCGTAACCAATTAGGTGAACAATTTTTTTTTACAAATAAAAATGTGATATTTGTAAAATAAAAATTTCTCAAGTCGAAGAATTTATTATTTGGTAAAAAATGTATTTAAACCCGGTTCAAATTTTTATTGGCACGTGACATTATCCCTCATTGAATTAATTAAACGGTGAACATTTATTGTTATTATTTAAATTGGTTTTCTTATATTTCCCATTTCTCAATTCTTTCAAATAGTGACCAAAATTTTACTTGGAAGTAAAAATATCTACACGATTCAAAAGGACAGTGTTTTGAAAGAATCATCTGTCTTTATTATTCCTCAAGAACATCTATGAAAGCTTCTTTTATTATTAATTGAATGTTTTGCAATTTCTTAAAATATTTTATTCTACGAAGTCCAAATGTTACAGACGGTGATGCGAATTTGTTTTTGTAATAGTTTTTGTTTTATAAATATAGCGAGTGTCTAATGATTTTGTGACTCACTAGATAACGAAAAAAATCGAGTGACGTAAGCAGTTAAATGTCAGTAAAAACCACAGGCAATGTACCAACATGTCAAAAAAAAAATGAATCAAAACTAATTAAATAATGGAGGACAATTTAATTGTTATCATTAGAAATGGCTTGTATGTCGATTACTTACAATTGTTTTTCAATAAAATACATTACAATTTACGAAATAATAATTATGCTAAAAATGGTTCTAATGCCTTGTTTCCAGACAGCGACGAGTATAAAATTTAAATTGCTTAATTTTCGCTATGAATTTCAATTTTAATGTTCATAAAAAATCGAATTTATTTTATTACATAATCCGGGCAATAAACTAAAGACATCCTGTATAAAATTAATTTGTTTGACTGATTTAAATGCGAGTAGAGCATCAAATTGACAATTTTCTGCCTCCAAGGTTAATCAAATCCGCAAATTCAGATTTAATCGATGGTTAATTTTTTTTTTACAGAATAATGTATTCCGGGTGAGATGTAATAACAATTTTCACATAATTTGCTCTAATCAAATGCGAATTAAACGATTTTGTGTATCACCATTGTGACATTTAAAATACCATAAAACTTTTGATTTTTATTGCTTTGAAACGAACTCAATATCGATCCAGTCGAACTAATTAAAATAAATAAAGAGACCTGATTGAATTAAACTTTTTGTGGGCTGCTTTTACTCAACATTATAGCAACATGAATCACTTATTATTACTGTTGATTATTTCTTTTAAAAACTTTTAACAGTATTGGTAATTATGATAAATAAATAAATACGTAAATAAGTCGGAGTAATAACATAATGTTTGCGCGTAATAATGCAAGCGATTTCCAGATAAAAATCGTTGATTAGTTGCACATTTGGGTTAATTAGCGCTTAATCATTGCACTTTTATCGTGTCCATACTTCGATTTTTTCGTCTTTAACCAAGCGAAACATTTCGAATAAATTTTCTCCGAGGGGAAAGGCCAAACAACTTTGAAATCTTTTTTCTCCTTCTGTATAAAACACGTTCATCCCTATTATTTATCGGCCGAGTCGCATATTCCGCGCGTTTCCTCGTCGCAGATTCTCGGTAAGATGGTCTCGCCATTTTTCTTTTATAAAAACACACAGTATGTATGTTTTTCGCGTCGGTAACGAGAAGTGTTGTTTTATTGGCAAGAGACGAAATTGTGTCGTCTGCAGTATAAATCTCGCATCTAAATATAAAGAGGATGTGTGGAAGAGATCTCGAAGAGGACGATAGGAGGAGAGTGCAACGTTTACCGATCTCAAAGACTGCACTCGGTCCAAGCTTAATTTTAGATTCGATGAAAATAAATTCTATCGTCGATCCGTTTGTTTGCCGAATGTCGTAAATGTTAGATGGAAAGTTACCAATCTCAAGAGCAGACTTGAAAAATTGGAGCAAATTAAGGCAAAATGCAAAAATACCAAATAACGCTCCCAAAATTTTTGTTGGTTAATAAAATTCCAAATTTACAACCGGTTTAAGTCTTAATATAATTCGATTAATTTGGCCGCGAAAATTAGCAAGGCCAGTGTGTCATGACTCCTAGAGAAGCCAAAATGTATTCGTTCTTGACTCAGGGAAGTCATAAACAAGTTGCTAAATAAAAACTAATGGTCTCCTTAACGATTTTATTTTATTCGAGATGTTATTTAACGATCTTGATCTTGTACCAGATGATGCAAGTCGGTCGTATCCAAATTATCGCTTTTTCCAGTCCCCAAGTAGCGAAAAGCCGAGTCTAGAAGTTCCAGATTGATAATTTCTATTTTTGGGGCCACGAAACAATAGTAAAACAAATAACCGATTTTTTATTTGGATTTTATCTTGACGTGTAACAATTTATCTTGGCAAGATTAAAGTTTATTTACTCAAAAGTGATACATTGTCATAGAATTTCCGTGAATTATCTTGCTTCAAAAATATGTTCCGAAGATTTGGGTGAATGTCAACTTAATGTTCACTTAGTTGAGTCTCTTTGAAACGACCGCGAGATATTTTGATCGCCATTTTATGTCCATCCATTAAATCCGGATTTTATTCATTTTATGTTAAATTTAGTAATGAAATCGTGTACGAATTGAGTAATGTGGTTTTGTGGCATTCTCGGATTGAATAATACGATTTTTTCCTTATCGGTTAAGCATTAAATTTTAATTGCTGATTAAAACTACTTTTACGGTCGCTACCTTTTATTTTAGAAATCATGACGAACTTTAAAAAGTTATCTTTTGCCTGTTCCTGACTCAAACTCATATTTAATTAAAGGAAGATTCATGTTCATGTGCGGATATTACCGTAATATTCAAATTAATTTATGATGCAATTAAATCGGTGAAAGCTCACAACGGATTTTAAAAATCCAAAAATTAAGTGCACAAGTGTTCATTTTTTATTTATAGATCTGTATAAAACACGAAAATAAACCAATGACCCAATAACATACGAGGACATGGTCTAAACCCAACCGCGGATTTACCCATGGGCCATGGGGCCACCTCTTTCATAAATCCGATAAAATCTACATCTTTCCGTGTTTCACAAGTCGCAAAGTAGAGCTTATTCCATATCTGGTGGCGAACTGACAGTGCCAGAAAAGACACTTGGAGTGCACCCACTTGGTTAAGATAAAAAAATACATGGGCGTACTTTTTTTTCTCTAAAAATTTTGAAGACAAAGATTGTTAGGAATATCGTTTTTGAAAATCCTTCTCATGTGTTAACAATTTAATAATTTGTTCATCATTCTTCATTTTATGTATGAGTACCTACTTATTATAATTTTTTAAAGAATAACAGTGGTTTTGAAGTATTATTTTATATGACGCCTATGACCAATACTTTTTTTTAATAGTAAACATATGTTTAGTGTCAAAATTCAGTCATTTTTGACAACGTCAGTTCGCTACCAGATTTGGAACAAGCTCTAGTAAAAATAATAAAAAAAATATATGTAGGTAAGATTGGTAGCATAAACCAGATTTTTTCTGCAACAAAATAATAATAGAATAATTTTATTGTTTTGACTGTTTTGTGGTAAATTTTTGGGGGTGATTGTAAGATTTGCCATTTGAAACCATCATCTATTTACTCTATTTTATTCAACGAGGAGAATGATATAGGACACCCCCTATTGTTCAAAAATCCTATTACTTTCAGACAAGCTGGGTTTAAAAGCCCATAAATCCGCAACTGTAGCATCCCATGGTACCGGAAGACGGTCGCGGATGATTCAGTCGTTTGACCATCAAACACCTGTACCATAATCTGGTGCTATTCACGTAGTGTCGCGAAGCGAAAGATAGGCGGAGTAGGCCATGTTCCCACGCGGCGGCAAAATTCAAAAGCAGTGCAATTTTCCAAAAAGATTTTTTTGCATTTCCGGTTAGACGACAACCATTCTGAGAAACCTGTAGCAGGTAGAATGGTAAAATGGTTGGCAAATTTGAACATTGGAGGTTTCGGTGCGTCATCACGCAGCCAAAAATAGTGTTGGCAAGCTTGGTGGAGATGGCGTCCGCGGGTGCGGCTGTAACGGGATATCGTCTGTGCAGCTTCTTATCATGTAAACACGACACAGGTGGAACGAAATTTGCTTATACTAAACGATCCAAAAACAACACTTTCCGTACGTGTGAGATAAATTCGGAAAGAGAGGAAACTACCATTTTGATTCGAGTCGCGGAACGGGTTTAACAACTTTGTAATCTCACAGGTGTTTGACGTTTTCGTGTTGAAAAACAACCGAGATTCGAGCTAAAGCTCTTCCTTGTTGGGGCCATTATTACCTTTTGTTGGAGCCAAAAAGACACCTATTTGTGCTAAATAATAGAACTACCAAAGCAGCGCAAAAAATAGTTGTTAGATGCCACTTTTCAAAGCTGATTTAAGCGGAACCAACCTCACAATATCTCGAAGAATAAAAATTTTAGATCAATAGCTGTTTGGCTAAGGGCAGAAAGTGATCTTTCACAGTAGTCATTTTTGGTAATTTTTATTGCAATACAATGTGCCTTTGTAGTTTTCCATTTACAGTTCATGACGCCAAGATGACTCAACCACCTGAATAATGTGGTTTATAGTACGACAATGTCCAGCATAAATTATAATTTATTATTAAAAACAATGGACTTTAGTTCCTCTTTATTTCGAAAAGCGTTGTTATTATAGTCTTGGTACGAACATCGAGATTAGAGAGAGAAATAGATTGATCTGTCATGGATTTTTCGCTTAGTCACTATTTTGCGGATTTTCTGCGACTTTTTCTCTCGATGCGTCGTTTCAAACAACCATCAAATTAAAAACTTTAATAAAAATAAAACAATCCTCCAACCGCAAGCCAACAAAACATGAGTCAAAAGATACAATTCGAGCAATTGTTATTCAGCAAAGTTACTGGTCGTTTTTGTGAACACCGTTACTTATTATACGGTGAAAGGTAGTAAATATAAACAAGTTTATAAGAAAACACTTCTATGTCCTTCGCCGAGATTTAGTATCCTGGTAAAATGAACAAAATCCCGAAAATGAGTAATTACAACTAAAGAAAAGAATTTCAATTTCGTTCTTATTTAAAACATTTATTCGAATAATAAATACTCGGAATTATTAAAATTGGTGCTTATTTACAGAATGTCGTCTTCGGTAGGTGCAATTTGATACGTCGCTTCCAGCAAATTCCAAATTACGTTCCTTGTTTCCGATTTTTTTTTGTCTGTCGACGGAATTAAATTAACTTAGTGACTTGCCGTAATGAAATGTTTGAGAAGAAGAAACGACGAAAAGGTGAACTAATTGCCAAATGATGCTCAAATTACATATTTAAAAACATTGAGCAAAAACCACTTATTTTTTTGAATTAAATTAAAACAAAAAACTGCAAGCACTTTCATCAATAAAATCGGTAATTTTTAATGTCAAAATATTTAAAAGTAACTTTTTTCAGTAAATTAAACTGAAAAAAAAAACGATAATATGTGTGTACCTCAAAAACTAGATTTCAAATTGCCTCATCTATGTTTTTGCTTTTATTTTTACAAAATTGTTGCTTAAAATGTTGTAATTCTAGTTGAAAATTGACTCTTTTAATAGTAGTAAAAATGACTATTAATTTTGGTGTTTTTTATTCTTTCTTAAAAGCACAAGCCTCGGCACAAGCAAAGAAAATTGAATTAAGCATTTAATTTATTGACAAAAAACATGTCAGTGAGCCAACTTAATATTACTGTTCCTGGCATTTTTTGTTATATAATAAACTAAATTACAGAGTAAATTAATTAAATTTGTTGTAAAATATGTGCATTAGATTTTAAACTACGTTCACTTTTAATAATTTTAAATTCAGTGTTTTTTTTGTACTAAAACCGATCTTAAAGTTATATTTTTCCAAAAAAATAACAAAAATTGAAACGGCAAAATAGTATAGTCGTCATCACAACAGTTTTACCTACAAATCATTAATGTGGATCTTTTCCTTTAATTATTTTAAAATTTTGAGTAATCTATGTAGTTTCCTAATGTCTATTTAAATGGTTTTAACTCAAACTTTCTCTCATTTTTCAAACATTTGGAATATTGTTTTCGAGAAGCATTTATTTTGTAGCTGTAAAAACGCTGATTTATTTGGAAAATTAAGGGTGAGGTATCTCCGGAACATAATACACGAGTGGGCTAAACCCTCCCACATTTCTAAGAATACACCTCTGCCTTCTATTGTTTTCACTTCAAACCACTCTTTATTTCACAATTATCTTTTACGACCTGTTTTGACCCCCTAGCAATTTGAATTTTCTTCCAATGTTTGTTTTCGTTTGATTTTTTTTGTCCGTGAAATTATCGTCTCCTTAAAAATCGTGAATAGTTGGGTCGAGTCGAGCATTCCTGGCAAGGAGAGGGTGCTGACATCTTTTTCCGGTGGGTTAATTCCATCGGGAATCGTTAAATGGAATTGGCTACTTGTTGCTTCCCTGCATTACAACTGGCGTTTTGTTCTCGTTTCTTCCAAAACTGTAGTTAAAACTTCTATGGAGGGCTCCATTCGGGGCTATTTTGTGGCAGCCGACACAAAAGATGGCTCTTCATTTAACTAATTTCGCGTAATTGAATGTTGCACGAAATTTCCGAGAAAAAGTCGGGAAAAAGGATTAAATCGGATGATATGTACGAAGTGGAAGGGCAACGTAATGACATAATAAATAAAACAGGCACAGCTATAAACACTAGCGACGAAAATTAATTTCATGTAATTTTTACACAAGCGACCATAATGCGAACAGTGAAGGGAAAAAGTGGTGATTTAGGGACGGGGAGGACTGTAATAAATGTCGCGCAAGTTTTAGAACTTGATCAGGGCGGAAAGAATTTAGATTTAAGGCTTTAATAAGGGATGCAAAGGTTTTAATTCCTTTAACATCACAATAAAATCGAAAAATCACTTTCCGCCACTTGGAGTTCACTATCGAAGACGAAGAGAGAAAATAACTCATGTTCAGAGTTCTGCGGTTTCGGTACTTCCCTGAAATGTAAATAGTTATTTCCACACGGGGTTGTGAGTTATCCCGACTTAATTTTTCTATGTTAATTAGTCGGTTTTCTTTGTTTGTGTGAAAGATCCGGCCATTAAATCACCGAAACCTATGGCGTAAATCACATTATAAAAGATATAAACGAAACCAGTTATCCTGCAATACTCCAGATGTTTATCAAGACAAAACGATCACCAAGGAGTTAACTTCGTTATCTGGAACAAGTATTCTGAATTCCTAGGAATTCCAGCCTTTTTTAATTGAAGCTCGGAGAGCTTTGATATACCGCAAACATTTGACCTCAGCTGTAAACCACTACCGCGGCAATATTTTTCGTAATATTTTTTCAAACACCTGTTAGTTAACCTTTTTCGCTGTATGCGCTTACTTTTAGTCCTTTGTCTTGACAAGAAAGTGGAATTTTATATGACTGAGCTTTTGTGGCATCCCAAAGGGAAATACTTCAAAAGCTCTCAAAATAAAACAGCGTTTTATTCGAGATTTTATTTCCATTTAAATGTTCCTGCGATTCGACGAAAATATGTATCTCGGGAAACACGTTAAATTTAATAATATCGCTCGGACGAAGTCGAATAAAAGTCCGGCAGAGAGAGGAAGGAATCGTGTTTTTGTCACATACGCAAAACACAGATCGATACAGCCCTCGGAAAATTGATTCTGCAACTTGTGGGGCAATTTTCCCGTTAAAAAAATAATAATCTTCGCGGAAGTTTGCGAAAGTTGTTAACCAACATTGGGAACATTTATAAATCAACCTTGCATTTATTGTTTCTCAATGTCTTTGTTGAACTTATTCGGTGCAAAAATATACAAATCTTAATTACACTGCCGTAACTTTTCCTCTTAATAATGGGGAAACTTATTTCAAATTACTAAACTGTAGAAAGTTTATTACTCATAATATTCATTATAGTTATTAACTCGCAGATATTGACTTAAAATGTTTACATTGTCACGTAATTTATTTTCGACCAACTTAATATCCTGTCAAATTGGTTTTTTATTAACTCGGATTCTAAATTTAAACACTTGTGGCCACTCTCCAACTCAATAAGAGCATCAAACTAAATTTAATTCAACCCTAACCCTCCATAAACTAAACTTTTGTTTTATTTCAAGACGGAAATACGAAATGCTTCTTCTAACTAACCAACTATTTCGAAATAAATGTGGTTCTCATTAGCTGGAAACGTCCATTTTGCAAGAATGCTGACTGAGTGATTTATTACGAAATTATGACAACTTCAAATTATTCCATTTTTATGAGAATAATTTTATGTGGGAATTTGGACTGAATGAAATCGCTTGACATTTGCACATGATTACATTTCTCATTTTTAGGTTAAAACGCTAATTAGATTCCAAATATTTCTGATATTTTAAGTCCAACACGGCAACGCATCGGAAAAAAATCACTCAGATATGTACAAATTTTAAAAAGTTGCCAAATTTAAATTGAAACCAGTGAAGCCAATCTAAAAAAATCACTTATGAATTCAATTTTAATTTATGTATTATTATTAATTTAATTTCTAAAAGCTCAGATAAATACGAAATGATCCAGAAAGAGTGTGTCTGTTGGTAACAGATTTGAAAATATTTTTGTTAGTAATTTGCAACACTGCTAAATACCGAATACGGTTTTGTATGAAAAATACCCCTCAAGATTGTTAATCAAAACCGCACTCCAATGGTAATCTTTAAAAATTAAAATCAGGATTGCCAACTGATTTATTCATTCTTGATCACTTTGTAGTATACATACATTAAAAAACCTATTGACAAACACCAAACGAAGTACCTATTTTAGTTTAATAGAACTGATAAATTGTTTTTTTGGAATTTTGGACAATTTGTCATTCGACTGACAAAAAAATGTAAAACAGGCCTTAGGTAACTAACCTCACTTTCGGTTTTTGTAATTTTTATCCTGATAGCTAGAGAAAAAATGACAACAAATCAAACTAAGTTATTGAACTTATATAAAAAAAAAACACATATTACTGGCTTTATTGTTTGGGAAAATCGACGCCAAACATAAATTTCAATTAAAACTTTCAATTTTAGTTTTAAACGTCAGTTATAAGGACAATAAAGCATGGCTTACATTGACATTTTTTGAATTGACATAAATTTGATGTCCAAAATTTCGTGTCCGCCACTGTATTAGTTTGTCAATTCACTCACACACATTGCTTGAGTTACCAACCTTTGCTAATTAATAAAAAGTTGTGTGTCATAATAAACAGAGTTGTTCTTAAGAGACGCAAATTAGAAAAAAAATTGACGTTTACAATGAAATATTTTTTTAACACAACAAGCAATTTTTGACTTATTAAGGACGAGTTTTCCAAATGTATAAATATGGTTTAAATTAGCGTTGGAGATAATTCGGTTACAAGCGAATCGAAATTCTTCCTTTATTTAAAATTAGTCGCTTTCGCCAGAACAATTCCAATTTAGTTTGATGTAGTGTAGTATAGAATTACTTGAGTCGTTTACATTAGACGTTGTGTTGTAACGTTCTTCAGCACGAGCTTTCGACTTTGTTGTGGTAGTAAGCTCGAGTTACGCTATACACAAACTTTATATAGAATTCGAAATTACAAAGAGAATTGTAGGCCGTTTATACCCGTCAAAGAATGCACCTGTGTAAAAAATCATCGGTTTTTTGCTGCTGCAACTTTTCTAATTACTGGCAAAAGTTGGCCGGCAAAGAACAAGTCGTAATTTATGTTTTGGAAGAGTTTTCTCAAAAACGGCTTATTAAATTTTTCAGCCGAATTATTCTCTACTTAACGCTGAGAAGTTTATAATACATGATATCGGAGCGAACCGACGCAGGTAGCCATAAAATCCAACAGAACACATTAAATCGGGTCATAAAAGTTGAGAAGCTGGTAAAGAGACTTGCCGGAACCCACAATCATCGACCCGAGAAGCGATTTATTACTTCTATGACCGCCCCTTTACAATTTCATGCATTAATTGAAAATACATTGCGGATTTATGATATTAAGCGTAATCGCATCCGGTCGGAAAAGTGCAAAAACAAACCGGAAACGATATTTTAATGATTTTTGTTTCGAATTTATACAACTTGGAAAACTTTATAATTGCGGTAAAGCATTTACGAAATGGATATTGCGTGTCGTAGTGCAGTTAACCCCGTGCAAGGCGCTTTTTGTATGAAAATCTAGGGATTTTTTGCTCTGTTGTTGCGGTGACAGATCGTATAATACGAGTGTGCACATTTAAGTTTGCGGTTAATATTTCTGTAAAGTTGATCTTGTATGCATAAATTTCTGTGCCCGAAGGGAAAGTGGCTGAACATTTACGCTCTGGTGGCAAAGCCGGTTCAGTTGCAGCATTGATGTTTATTATGTTGATTTTAGTTTGTTTTATTTACACTATACAGTTCACCGATAGCGTTATGTAATTTTATTGTGTCGGCGCATTGGTGAAAACATACGATCGATTATCGACACGATATACTAAATTGGCTGCATTGTTATTATTATTTTATTATGGTAATTTCGTTCAATTAACCGCTGCAATTACTAGAGAAAAAACTGATTGAAATATGACTTATACATTTCCGATTGTTATATACAGGGTCATCCCGAAAATATTTTTACACCGATACGTAGAAATGTAAATCAGTGCGATAAAGATTCTTGTAATTACACAAGTCATGTTATTACGGGTGAAAAAAGTGGGATTCAATTTCTAAGTACCAATCAGTGTTTAGTTTTGCTAAGCACTAGAATTTATCTCAAGTCAGAAAGTTGCACATTTAATAAGAAGTCGCTGAATGTTATTAACAAGTTATTCTTATAGTAAATACCACTGCTTGTACTCATTTGGCCTTAAATGGCGAATGAAATGCCGATTGGCAACTGTTTATCTTGACAGCTTTTTTCCCCCAACAACTTGATAAATCTTGGGAAATGCAACCGGTACCCAATCACAACATTATTTTCCGTTGTGGAAATATTCCAATAAAAAAGCGTTCGCATTCGCATGGAAAATGCAATTCAATTTTCCGGCAATTCATTTGTTCGATTAAAACCGTCCAGTGATTTAATTGGGAATTTTAGAGATAGTATAGGTGCAGCGTATTTTTAATAAAGTCAATCAGTTTTTGTTGGGTTTTTAAAGACCTCCCCCGTCATTCGCACCCTCTTATTATGGGTCACGTTTCGGCCGTTTTGATCGTGCTCGTGTTGCTTCTTTTCGGCTTTTAGATAGTCGAAAAAATCACGACCGAATTATTTAGGATTTTTCTTGCCCAAAGTCGAGGGGCATTACATTCGCATAAATGTTTGAATAGCTTGGGCAAAAACAAAGGCTTGTTTTTCCTGGACGGAATCTGGCCGTTGATCGTGCAGTGTATTGTTTGGGGCTGTATTAATTATAGCTGCCGATTGGATTCCACTCTGTGTTCTACCTGGCGATGGCGTCATTCCACACGTTCCTGGTTTCCCTATGCCCCAACTCGGGTCTCGTTAAACTGATCACCCGATTCGGGGTTGCGATTTAATTTATTCCGCGATTGTTCGCCTCCGACGGACCCTCGAACAATGTCGGCCGGGAACTTCCGCCCCTTGACCTGAAAACCAAAATTTCCAATTTTTGTTTCACGAATTTGCGTTTCTGTATATTTTTTTCAAAAATCGGTGACTAAAACCACAGCAATTGCAACATTTCAGCTCGCACGCCAACGTGAAATTACATTTTTAACCCCTACACCCGGTTAGTAATGCGAAATATCTGAAAATCTGCTTAATAAAAAAACTGATAAAAATAAAAATTGAATAAACTGTTGAAAAGAATTAATGAACGAGAACGAAAAATTGAAATTGAAGTTTCAGATAAAGCGCATTTGTGATAACACTGATAACCGGGGTTCTACTTATTTCATTCACAAAATGGCCATTAGATTATAGCTTGTTCCAAATCTGGTGGCGAACTGACGTCTTCAAAAATGACTGAATTTTGACACTAAACATATGTTTACTATTAAAAAGAATATTGTTCATAGGCGCCGTATGAAATAATATTTCAAAACCACTGTTATTCTTTAAAAAATTATAATAAGTAGGTACCCGTACATAAGATGAAGAATGATGAACAAATTATTAAATMGTTAAKYRWWGWWWKYAAAATGATATTCCMAACAATCCTTGTCTTCAAAATTTTTAGAGAAAAAAGTACGCCCATGTATTTTTTTATCTTAACCAAGTGGGCACACTCCAAGTGTCTTTTCTGTCACTGTCAGTTCGCCACCAGATATGGAATAAGCTCTAGTTATTTTATTCTTTTTAAAAATATAGTCAATGCAATATTTAATTTCGGTCTTATTGTGATTAAGGTAAAAATACATTCTACAGTATGTGTTTGCAAGAGGAAAAAAATTTTATCTTTGATTTTACGTCAAAACTGCAAAGGAAAAACATTTTTTGCTTCACCTGAAATGAGCAAATCTGTAATTAAATCTGCATTATTCTGATTTAGTGAACGGAAAAGTTTATTTTTTTCTTGATCTTCGACATTGTCGGTTTTATTTAATTGACAGCTAAATGTCACTTTGACAATCAATTCATTAATTGAATAATGATATTGTCGTATCAACAAGAAATTACTCCCTAGGAATAGGAATATTTGTGAATAGGTTGCCATAGATTTGGTTAGGTTGGTTTCTCGTAACAAACAAAAGATATCGTAACTAGTGTCAAAATTTAGGTTAAGTCACCTGTCAGTTTGAATGGATAATTTAATTGATAGTCGACAGCAGGTTGACAGAAAACGTCAACCGACAACAACAAGGGTTAACCAACCTTAGGCACAAAACTACTTCTGAAAATTGTAGTTACAGACTACATGAAAAACGTAATTTTCCTAAAAGTTCAAATCCTAGGTGGTAATTTTTTGTTGAAAAATCTGTAGTTCTTGTTAAAAATGACTTTGTTTTTATTTCTTAAAGCTGTTTTTTTGAGATGCTAGTCATTAAAATTTTGTTTTTCAGAAACATTTTTGTTATTTAACTCATTTTTCAAAGTGACACCGTTATCAAAAAAATAAAACCGACAATGGACTTAATAAGCAGAGAAAAATTATTCCAAAATCAAAACAAAAATAAACTTTTCTTTCTACTGAGTCAGAATAATCAAGTTTTAATTACGGATTTTCTTGTTTCAGGTGAAGCAAAAAATGTTTTTCCTTTGCAGTTTTGGCGTAAAATCAAAGATAACAATTTTTTTTCCTCTTGATTAATCTCAATCCGGGGACATACTGTAGATTTTTTTGTAAGTTGTAGAATTTTTTGCACGCCCACTGTACGATAAACAAAGCTTGGAAGTGAACAAGTAAATTCATTTCACGTTAGCGTGGAAGTAGAAAAGGCTAATCAGAATTTTAAGCGCATTGTTTCATTTTTACTTCGATGTTGGCGCAATTTTGAAACCTATTTGACCCAAAAAATACACTTTCAAACGTTGCCATTTTTGTATAGGTTTGAAACGGGATACATGTTTTTTAAGTACACCTTTTTTATGTTTAAAGTCCCAATTTGAGCATCATTCGGTACTTTGGCGTTCAGTTTAGTATGAATTATGCAGTTGTGGTGGCATAAAACATGATTTCTGAGGGCTTTGGCCACAATAAGTTCCGTTCAAATGGTAAATAAACAACCAAATTGGCACAGTTTCTTGCCTGTTTATGAATGAATTTCTCCATTCTCGTTTTCGTCCCACGTAGAATTATCGCCTCGTTGGGTTGTTACCTGCAACTCATCTCTTCAACAAATCTCAAACCAACAAAGAACTCGAAGATAAATGACGTGACGTAGGTCTTTGATGAACCGAGTCACTGTTCTCGGTACCGTGCGGAAAAACAGTGGCGCCGATAAGGGTTGGCCAAGTCGGAATATAACGAACCGAAAAATGTCAAATGTTACTTATTACTCATAGTTTAATTAAGTGCGATAAGTCGTATCATTGTTAACGTAATTGAAACGTAATCATCCAAAAACAATTATAGGAAATTTCCAATCAATTTGGCAACGTCTGCAATATCGAAATGTCGCCACTTGTAACCCATCAAGACAAAAGAGCAATAAAACCGCACGCGTGCCAACTGAACGTCCCTACCAATTCTTTGTCGGGCGTGCGAAATTAGGCGGCATTGGATGTATCGTTTGTTTCCCGCCCATGTAACGCGATTCATGTTACAGCAAACCAGTAGATCATAATACACTTGTTTAGTAAGCGGTCGTACAGTTATTTCCCACTTCTTGTGATTTTCCGAAAACCGGTTGCCGCTTGTAAATTGATTCAACGTAACACACATCTCGCTTGAATAGTGTTTGATGGTCATCTCTGTGCGGCGGCGGCGTTGCCATTTAACCTCTAAACCGACAGCGCAATTAATACCGGCGCAGCCTGTGTGACTCATACAAAAACTTGTTCCGAACCCTTTCTTGTTTTGCTCTAGCTGCTGCTTGTCGCTCTACAAGATATCGACACCAGTGGCGCCTCGTCGCGGGAGATTTTCAACAATCAAGAGAGCACAGTCGGAGATTTATAATTAAAACGCTTAAATAACTTAAACTTGTATTGATGTTAATGATGTAGCAGCAAATTGTTACAAATTGAATTTCGCAGTAAGTGGACAAGCAATGTTCACTTACCATAAAAAGAAATACACAATCGTTACATCTTTGAAAACTAGTACATACAACACAATTTTCGCTTTCCTTTTTTTATCGCGATTACACTAGACAAATTACCATAATTTATGCTTGTTTCAGTAAAAAGTAATTTCAAACAATATGTAAGATTAGTTAAGGGAATGAGCAAGCCTGATATTTATTCAACTTCGTGTGCTTTTGTCGTACCTGTGAAGCTTTATGACTCATGGATTTTAACCAAGTCCTATCTATTTTAAGTGCTATTTATATCATAATGTAATGTCAAAAGATACACAACGTTCGTATCCAACCATACAACTTTAATTACTTTCACAATATGTTCGTTCGACATTATTATAGCAAATTAAACAAGCTCTAAATAACATTAATCATTAATACGTGCAAATAATGTAAATTGCCAATAATCCGTTTATTAAATAAATAGTCGATGCAATAAATACAACCCACACTCGCAAATATCACATTGATTTTTGATAAATAAAACCTTATTATGTGGCGAATTCATCAGAATAATAATAATGTGGACATTATTATTATTCTGATGAATTTGTGTTTATTTTTTCAAAAAGTGACTGGAAACACAAGAATTTACCACACTTTGTTAAAATTTTGTTAAAAACTATAAAATGTGTGTAAAGTTGCTACTTAGAAATCGAGAAAGCAGTAGCAACTTGTGAAAAAATCGCATTTACTCGTGAATTTTAAGGCGAGGAACCGCTTTGATATTGTCGCGAGATGGCGTCACGGTTCGTAATCACTCTTTCATTATATCGTTCGTATTTTGCGAAAACTCGTCTTAAAAAGTTAGAATACCTCGTATGAAGGAAATTGCGTAATAAATCGACTGTTAACCTTTTTGACTGAATGAGAAGAAATAAATAAGGATTACTTAAGTAATGGAATGACACGGCAACGTTCTGGAAAAAATTGGCGAAGGTGGGTCCTCACGCAAGTCATAAATATTCCTGCCTGAATTTTACGACCTTTTTTTATTACATTTTTGAATCAATGAGACATGGAAAGTTCATTTATATGTCGAGTGTCCCTATAATGATAAAATAATGAAAAATAATCCCTCTTAATGCGAATAATCGGCAATTGTATCACAACATAAAGTGCAGCCACTTAGTTTTCCATTTCAACAAACTTGAACATCAACAAAGCATTCTAAAGCTGGAGTTTGTAACGCTGAGGTAACATAAAATTACATTCCCTCCTTAAATTTTTCCGCCCCCGGCGACTTCACCAAGAACTTTATCTACGAAACAAATTCTTCCAGCATCATCAATCGACTGTTTTAATATAAGAACTTGGATGAAGGTGAAAATTATTTGTTAACGAGCTGGTGTCGCGTTGTTTGGACGCAACCGGACTATTTCCACCCTCTAGTTGTAAATTTTCCGTATAATGACGTCGCTGGAATGCCGCTCTATAACGCGCAAGCCATATATAGGTATATAGAGCAGTTTTTAAACACCGGAAGGAATCAAACTTGGGATAAATTCATCCCCTGGCATGCCATTAGGCAACTGTTTTAAGTACAAAATTAAATTCCTCCAACTTGTAATAACTTAATATCAGGTGGCACGTAGTCATAGTTTAGCAATAACATTGTTAACGGTTAATATTACCTGCGCATTCCTTACATATCGGGCGATTTCCACGAAAATAAACAATAAACAGAAGGGTAGAGGGTTCGCTCTTTGTTTTCACGACTACTAACGAGGGAAACCCTCGCCAAATAATGATCCTTTCATTCAACAACAAGTGAAACAACCCATTTGGCCCATTTCTGATGAGACCTGTCTAATTGGTTTTTTAAAAAAATATTTTTTTTGTTAAGTAGTGTTAATTTTTTCAGGCAACGTGGTTTCAGCCGGCACCATTTCCTCGCCGTGGACTCCCGTCACCGGCCCGCCCGCCGACTCCAACGGCGCGGGTCCGGATACAAAGAATCTAGATGTCGGAGACGTCAGCGATGTGAGTTGCCCTTTTTCAATTTTTACAAATTCTCGAATTTCCGTTGTTTTTTCCAGGATGAGAAGGATATGACAGCGGCAGACGCTGAAGGAGTATGGAGTCCGGATATCGAGCAGAGTTTTCAGGAAGCGCTAGCTATATATCCTCCATGCGGTCGACGGAAAATTATATTATCAGACGAAGGAAAAATGTATGGTAAGTGCGATTTTGATCAAATCACACGGCTGTAGATAAAGCGACGACATCCGGTCGAGATAAGTCGAAATTCGTGATGAGAGCAAAACAATGAATTGTTAAAGATTGACTATTCCGCGAGGCGATAACACTAACGGGAAATTAACCGAGTGAGGGAAAAAACAGGAACTTTATATTGTAATGACACAGTTAGTATATGACAATTAAGAGAATGGACATCCGCAATTCAACTAAAAATAATACTATACTATTGTAAGTAAATAAACTGAAAAATCAGGGGCAAGGAACTATGAATCAGCAAACTAAATAAGACCAACAGTTGCTATAACTTTCCTTTCGTTTGATGAATAATTGCTCATTTATCATGTGTCAAAGAGGTTTTCGCTTATCAAAGACAGCAAGCAGGGATGCATGTAAATATTGTGCGTTATGCTTTAATCCTTTAATGGATTAATTGTTCTTTCACGACTTCCAAAAATGATTTATTTTTAATAATTCGGGCAACAGACTTTTATTGTTCAAATAAGTAATCGCAGATAACTGGCTTGAGATGAACTAACTTTCTTGCTAAACAAACTTTTATAAGTACGATTTATGGAAATCCAAAGAATTTGCTTTGATGAGTGGGTGACTGATCATTTTATCAAGATTCCAATACGTTTAGAAAAAATAAAATTGATTTTTTTTGAATTTGAATCTTCCTATCCAAAAATCATAATGACCATTTTTAAATATTTTAAAATCGTGTTTCGGTCTATAAAAGAAAAAAGTGAGATCTTGTCTTTGGTGAATTCATAACTGCCAAAATTTCGGTAAGGTTACGTTAGGGAAACTTCAAACATTCTTAACTCAATTTTTCCAAATAAAATGCCCCAATTTTTTCTTAAAAAATGGCAGAGTTATCGATTTTTGAATAGGAAGGTGCAAATGCAAAAAAATTCAAAAAAAAAGTCTAAATGCAATGCTTCGAAAACGATGAAACTTAGGTATTGAGAAGAATGATGAAAACTCTATCAAAATCACTTGAGTAATCCAAAATTGTAATAAAAAACATACCTTTCTGTTTAAAATAACAAAGTTGATACCCGCTTCCGGTATAACCAGAAATGCCGTCATTTTCAAAATATTTTCATTAAGCAGGACCTAAGCCATTTCGGCTATAAACAAAATTTTAGGTAAATATCTTCGTTCGAACTCCTAATACATCTGTGGAGTTTAGCCGGAACAGCCTGTATACAATATAATACAGAATGATTCTTAAATAGACCGACAAAATTTTATCCTTGGTAATATCAATTGAGTACATGCTGGAAAAAATATTAAAAAAATTCTTTGTTTAATTGTCCTCCAAACAAAATTATTAAAGTTATTTTTGAGGTAAAGTGTACGCCACTGATGTGTTTGTAAATAGTATTAGCACTGGTAGTGGAAACCATGGTATTAATTTGATGAAAATGTACTTGATCATTGCAACAATTCATAAACGCCGGAAGTGCCACGGATCAAGGGGGTTTTGCCCCTAAAAGATATAAACGTAAAAAGGATACAGTTTGTCTCCATTTATTCTTGGAAACCTGTGATAAAATTTTGTCGGTCTATTTAAGAATCACCCTGTATAACTATTAGGAGACTAAATTTTTACATTTTTTTTTTTACTTTGGCTCACTAAAAAGCAAATAAAAATATTAGTTTTGATTATTTATTTAATACATTGATCAGTTAGCTCAAGCATTTTCAATAATCATCGACAAAATTAGTAATTTTTTTTTTTAATCTGTAGTGCCATTTAATAAAATAACGCGAATAAAATTAAATTATAATAATTATTAAATTTATTTTTTTCGTGCAGTTTTCTAATGACGGTTATAACATTTTAAGGATTCTTTTATCTTTAAAACAATGTGTAACTACCAATCAATTATAATAAAATATTAAAATTTTAGTGAACACGAAACTTCACATTTCGTTACCAATGCTCTTAGGTAAAGAATCTTTAATTTTACGATGCTAAATTGTTTCTTGAGGATGATTGCGGTCGAAAGGACGACAGCAAGTCCAGCAGTTCGTTTTATAGACACGACATTTTCAAATCGACTGACTGTACTAAAAATTTGGGTCTTACTGCCTAGCGTTGTTCTATTTATCAATTGGGGACACAAACGAAAAAGGCAAAAACCGTCCTGCGAGTCGCCCTTTCCTCAACCAAGTTTCTCGCTTTGGTCTTTTTCGTTTTTCGCCGTTCAATATTCGCCTCTTGTATTTAAATAGTCGAAAAGCTCGTACATGTCTCCGTTATTGGTTTTCGGTTGACCGGTGGCAGAATCTCCGGGTAATGTGTGAATTCAGCGTATTATTACTGTGTTTGGCGATTTCGCTCACGTCAAGTGTAGCGCCGTCGCCGTTATTAGCGCAAAAGTCGGAAAGGAGGAGACGTGTGAGAAGACGTGCGAAATCGTCGACGATCCGGAGCAATTCCGAGTGAGCTGGTCCGAAACGTGAAAGTGTCCAGTTGTCACCGGAATCAAGCTCCCTCATCCCTTCCCCTAGACACTTTCCGGGACGTCAGCCGGACACACTGCTGGACAACACCACGGTCGATATCTTCACAGCCTGCGCCTTGCATCTACGATTGTGTGCTGGATGTTTGGCTTTGCTATATATCGCAGATGCAGAAACTTCCGGAGTTCCGGAGGTCCTTTGTCCGACTCCGGGAGAATTGCACAGAATACTCCTTGGATGCACTCGCAATTGTTAAATTGAATCGAGCGCACGAGAGAAATTGTCCTGAAGACGCATATCACTTTTTATACTGTCATTGATCGAATTGAAAGCAATGAGAGTCAACTAAATTGCCACTTGATATGGGGATCTTACAGGTGGTCCTTTTTAAATGATGCAATTTTCCAATTTTTTCGAAAAATCAATTTGCTGTTACAATTACTACAGTTAGATAATTAGACATTTGTGACTAATTGCGTACACAATACAAATTGTGTAATTTATTATACAGGTCAGTAATCAACACGTAACGTTAGTCATACAAGAAAAAATGAAACTTTACAATTATAATTGGCCAGGATAATTTATCTCGTCGATTTCTTAATAAAAATTACGGAAAACATTAAGAATTAATTAGTGGAGACAAGGTGAAACGTGCTGAAATTTCAGGAAATGAGCAAAGATTCGCTTCATATATCGCAACAAATTTTTAAAACTTTTGTGTTGTTTTAAATTTGCTATAGCAACCGACGTGGCGTGTTTGTTACGATTGGGATTTTCCTTGAAATATTTCAGTAATGGATTCGTTGGAAAAGAAGTAAATTTTTTACATTGCTCAGGTGTCGACTCTACTTTGCAATTGTAATTTGTTCGATAAGATAGCGAATGTTACTCGTTATAATTACAGCTGTATTACGTTTGTTTTTCTTCGCGACATGAAACATGGGTACAGTTAAACGTCTCCTTAATGGCCATAGGACATTTTTTAACGGCAATATACCGTGAGACTGGAAAAAGCAAAATGGAGCAGGTCGCTAGTTTTGTTGCAGGGTTGGCAAGACTAAAGGACAGCGTGATAAATGTCAGTTAGATTTTGACAGCCAATGCCAGGCTTTGACACAATTAAAAAGGGTTACCGCAATAGATCATTTTGAAAGTTCAAAGCACAAAATCTAAGACAGCTAGAAAATAGCTAGCTAGATTACAATAAAATTTAATGTCCAGATAATTAAATTGGCAAAATAAAGAATATAAAATCTTTGTCCTAATTAATTTAATTCTCAATATAATTCCTACTTTACTTTATGTAAACCGAACCTTGAATCTTTAAAACAGCAGAAAAATAGTAGATTATGTTATTAGGAGTAAAAGTGATTTATTATGTGGTGAAGCTGAACGTTCATTTTTCCTAACGGAGTGAAAACGCCTAGGCGTAAAAACAGTGTTTTTACTCCATGTCTGAAAAGTAAAACTTTTACGTGTGTCATTTAATCATAAAAGTGTCATTTTTCTGACGTTTGCGGATAAAAATTATTCCTTCAAACTTTAAGGCTATAACAGTTTTGTAGTCTAGGTATTGCAAAAAAAACTTATTTCAAAAACTAAGCAAAATTGATATTAATAAATAAGCTTAAAAACATTGGAGTAACAAAAACAAAAAATGCCATGTAACGAGTGTTACAAACATAAGTTTGTGTTGTAACTTATTTTTAGAACACGCTTTATAGTTGAAAAGAATTTTAGGGGATGCACTAGATTAGAATCTATCAATTTTCTGTATAATTAAAAAAATAACATGTACTGCATTTTGTTTATAATAATAATAATAATAATAATAATAATAATAATAATAATAATAATAATAATAATAATAATAATAAAGGTCTTTATTTCGTAAGTAATATGTACAGGCGAAGTCTAGCCAATAGGACTATTCAACTTAACCTAAGTACACATAAAACTAAATCAAAATACATACTAGAGGAAAAAGTAATGACAGTGAAAGAGAGAGTAAATTATCGAAAAATAATAAAGGTAATTTTACCACTAATAATTTTTTTGTACAGCGGAGTAGAAATTTTTTACAAAAGCACGAAATTTGCTCACCGAAAACGACTTTACTTCTTTTGGCAGCTTATTATAAAGAGTGACCGCATTATATGTTCTTGGTAAGGCCAACAGTGTAGAGGTATGACGTAAATTTAAGGGTTCCACATGAACACTTTTTCTGAACACAAGTTTTTCTCTTAAGTAATTTGAAGATGACGACAGTAAAACATTGTGAGTACATACAGAAATATGATATTTAAATAAATTGGTCATTTTCAGCCAGCCAAGCTCATTTATTTTATTTGAAATCCTATCATATTTACGAAGACCAAATACAAATCTACAAGACGTATTTTGAATTTTTTGAAGACGGTTACAACTGGAAATATCTACACATGGAAAATACACAGTTAAAAATAATTTAAAACAGAAAGTTTATACAAGTTTATCTTACTACGACTAAAAAAATAACTGAAAAAAATTGTTAACTACATTATTAAATTCCTCGTAAAAAAAGTGACTCTATAATGTCTTTATTTCAAATCCGTATCTTCTACAATAACGAAAATATGATTTTTTTTTGATTTCGCCAAAATGTCAATTTTTCTCTGTAAGTCGAAAACAAAAGACGATAGCGAGATGCGGTTTTAATCAATATTATTTTCTTAAAAAATGAGCCTCAGAATGTATCACTCGTTTTTGGCTAAACATCTTAGTTTTGGAGATTCCCTTTTCGGACATCCAAAATGCAGCACCCTGTACAGGTTAATAATGAACTTTACCAACTCGCTGGGACATTCTGTACCTATATAACATTTCAAACACAAGGAAATTCAGGCAAAAATTGTTATAAAAATCAGGGTTATTCTGCATCCCATAACCCTAAGTACTATTAGAAGGTTTCTTCTGATAATTTTAAGCATTTAACGAAATTAGTTTTATCCACACCCCCCTGTATGCATTTTTGCCATTTTCCGCGTTTATTGGTTGTTATTTTTGTGATAAAGTTGGCAATAGCCCGCTGTATTATAATAATTTAGCATGATATTTATTTCGTCGCGAAAATACATCATAGAATCCCTGGTAGGTTTTTTATGACGTGTCGAAAATTTCATTTCTCGTTCCCTCCATAGCGCCTTTCTGAGTTCTTTGGGTCGGTCGTCGAACAATGCCCCCCAAGTTAATATCGTTATTATCAACAAAATGAGTTAGTGGAGTTTAGCAGCGCGTATATATTTGGAAGGGACATTGTGAACCGCTGCGGCGGTTTTATTGTTATCTTGTCACATCTTTATTTATATGTCGTTGGCGCGGTTTGAACGAGGGGCGGGGACAGGTCGGAGGGGATGAACGTGTGCGAGCGGCGAAACCCGACGATCAGAGTTAAACTGGGGGCGGTGAAATGCTCGAGGACGGAGCCCGAAGGGGGTGAGGGTGCGGGCCAGAAACTATGTCAAGAATGTGCAATTAGTGAGCGAACGCGCTTTAGGGTGGGTTGGCTCTGTGCTACGAAGAAAATATAAAGAAGAGGGTGGCTTCTCGCGGCGGCGGCGGCGACGCCGCCGCCGACGTCGAATGAAGAGCTTGCCAATCTAGCCACTTCTTAAACGACTCTGTAATTTTATATGTCGTGCCATGAGAACGAAATTCATAAATATTTTACGAAAAGGAATTTTTCTCTCGACAAACTCTTAATCGACCGTTTTATATTAATAGCGAACGTGTGAAGGGACTGATATGAAAACCGATAATCTACCCCAACAGACACTGATTGCAATCATTAATCAAAACATAACGCCTTTTCAATTAAAACGTCGATGCCCTTAGTTAATCCAATCGCGAATATAACTACGTTTAATTACGACTATAAAGTTGATGAAATGTTGGAGGAGGGTGACGGTAGATAAACGAGGGTGAACGCACATATTTGATAAGTATTCGCACGCGATTATTTCACCGCAACGACCTATCGACAACCTCCAACAGATAACTAACTGAATCAGAGAAAACAACAACTGTAAATATTATTATACTAAACTTACTTATTCGACCACCACTAAGCACCCCCAAAAATTAATCACGAAATACTTGACATATTCACACAAATCTGTTCACATAAACTTGCGAGAAAAAACAACTTTTTGACGGGAATTTCTGCAGACCAGGTTATAAAATTACACAAAAGGCAAAACAAATAACAAAATATAGAATGTGATCTAAAAAAAATCAACTATAAAATATGCGAGTGAATTTGGTTTCCATAGATAAATTATAGCAACTAAACTTAATTAATTTTGTTGCTAATTAAAATACCACGACCATAAAATGGTTCCCAAGACTAACCGCAAAACTGACCCGATTGCAGTTGAAAAAGACTAAATAAATCAAAGACAACTAACTAGTTGAAGGTCGGAGATGATCTAGACTCAGAATTTTACAAAACTGTCGCAATTTTGAAATTAAATTATTATAAAAAACTATTCCTGAGGTTATGCAGCATGCCTAAACCCCCAAATGACCGCATTCAATCAACAAACACGTCCGGAATAAATATATGCCGTTAGTAAATCTGTGTAACCGTTGGTGTAATTGCTTTAAAGTCGGAAAAGAGGAGGGCGAAGTGTTTTTGGTTGAACTAATGGCACATAAATACGTTTGCTTGCGACGGACAAATCTCCGAATAGAGCCTGGTGATAATTAATACTCGTGATAGCAATTGCCCAAGCAAAGCTGACTCTTCTACGAGCAACTAATCACGTCGTTATATTCCCAAAGATGTAAAACCGGTCCTTAGCAGGAAGTTATCATTTTAATAAAATCGTATGTGTAGATATTGTACTGATTATTTTCTTCTATTTAAGGTCGAAACGAACTCATAGCACGATATATCAAATTAAGGACTGGAAAAACACGTACAAGAAAACAAGTCAGTTCACACATACAGGTGTTGGCAAGGCGAAAACTGAGGGAAATTCAAGCCAAACTGAAGGTAGTAAGTATTTACTCAGATTAGATTCAATTTTTTATTTTTGCTACGAGGTGACAGGAATTTTTTCTATAGCGATTGCTTTCCATTATAATTCAATCGCGGCAGTTATAATTACTTACAATAAAATCTTGTACATATTATCTATTCATTTGTGAAATGTGCACTAACTAGAGCATGGAACGGGCTTTTTTCATGCGACTGCAATTATTACAAACACATATTGTAAACAAACTTTATCTTGCCACTTGGCCTGGGATCAATATACAGGGTGGAGCGAAAAACGGATGTTCCCAACCTGTATATGCGAAAAAGTAGAATTATGCTCTTATTCAACTGCCTTTGCAGCATCTACACATTAAAGTTGTGACGCTGCAAGGCCAGTTTTGTATCTAAAATTTTGCTTTTTCGCTGGTTTGGTAAGAGTAGAGGTGCCAGTTTTCGGTCAGGTCTGGTTCTTTTCCCTCGAATAACAAAATAACTTAGATTTGGGTACATTTGGTGATGGTATGTGGTTTGCTAGGACCATGCAGCCAAGGAGAAGGCTCTGCAAACGATGTCGAGCATGTCAAGTGCGCAGATAGTATCAGCTACTGCAATGCACAGCAAGTCAGCAGGTCTGAGTCTTGGTCTAACTCCCCCCGTCTCCTATACTGGAGCGGTAAGTTGGTCCTTTCGCCACGATGCAAAATCCCGCCTTGTCCGCCTCCTCGTCTTCTTCATCGAAGCTTACGCATAGATGCATATTTTATTTGTCTCTAACATTTTCCTTCCTTAACAATTTTGGGCTTACTTGCTGTGTGTTGCGGCGCTACGCTTCTAAATCGGCTTGCAAATCGATTTATTTTCGTTGTATTACAGCAGTTCTGGCAGCCCGGATTACAACCAGGAACCAGTCAAGAGTGAGTTTTGCCATTTAGGAAAATTTCACTCGTAACTAATTTTGTTTTTGTTTTTAGTGTTAAACCGTTCACACAATCGTCGTATCCTGCTGGTAAGCCTGCGACAGCAGTCTCAGCAGGGGACGTTGGACCTCTGCAAACAGCCCCACCGCCGGTCTGGGAAGGACGGGCCATAGCCACTCATAAACTTAGACTTGTTGAATATTCGGCCTTTATGGAATCGCAAAACAGAGACGAAGCAGTAGGTCCCCACCCTGACGTTTTTTCCCGCTTTAATGATTTTTTTCCAGTATCAGAGGCACTTATTCGTTCATATAGGCGGCCCGGCTTTATCATACACCGATCCTTTACTTGAGGTAATTTCATTCGAACTTTGCGACTCAATTTGAAGCAAAATTTTATGTATAGGCCGTGGACGTCCGACAAATCTACGACAAATTCCCGGAAAAGAAAGGCGGTTTAAAAGAATTGTATGACAAAGGACCCCAGAACGCCTTCTTCCTTGTCAAATTCTGGGCTGATTTGAATTCCAATATTCAAGACGAGGCTGGTGCCTTTTACGGTGTGACGAGTTCGTATGAAAGTAACGAAAATATGACCATCACATGTTCAACAAAAGTGTGTTCGTTTGGGAAACAAGTCGTGGAAAAAGTCGAGACGGAATACGCTCGTTACGAAAACGGCCGATTCGTCTACAGGATCCATCGAAGTCCCATGTGCGAATACATGATTAATTTCATCCACAAACTCAAGCATCTACCCGAAAAGTACATGATGAACAGCGTCTTAGAAAATTTCACTATACTACAGGTGAGCATAGTGTGTTTTTTCTTCGACCGGAAATTGATTTTTTTGGGAAGGTGGTGAGCAATCGAGACACGCAAGAGACCTTACTGTGTACGGCGTACGTGTTCGAGGTGTCGACGTCAGAACACGGCGCCCAACATCACATCTACAGGCTCGTAAAAGACTAGCGGAATCAAGGGCGAGAAAAATCCCTTCACTTCAGTGCCTACACCCTCACAATACTAGTATTATTATTGGTTACATACTTTAGTAAGTAGCTAGGTAAATTACAAAACGAAATTGCCATTTGATGATATATCATGTAAAGCTATCCTTAAAAATTTGAGTTGCCCTTACGTAAACTTAAGTTTCAAAGTTTTGCTTTTATGGTATAAAGTACTGTAGGAAAAGTTATATTTTTTGTTTTATATATTATAGGTTTATTTCTCGTCGTACTTTAGTTGTAAGGTTTTGATATTTTATCATGTTTTACTCAGATTTGGAAAAATCTGCACATATCCGAAATCGCAGCTATTGTTTTCAACTGACAGTCTTCATTTTCGGTCAACATTTAAATGTTACTAAACACTTATTTATTGCTAGGACAACAAAATTTACTTAGTTAAGTTACTTACTTTGGATACTTGAGATACCTTGAATTTATAAAGTTTGCTATTTGTGATGATAATTTTTAACATTTTATATAGATTTTTATAATATTTAAAATACCCAGTATTTTAATTATAATCATAAAAGTTTTTTGCCAATTAATAATTTTAGCTTTATGAGGTGTCTTCACAAAACACAGTCGATGACGTGACTTAAAATTAATACAATTAATTTTAGTGTTGTTGTGAAAACATCGCGGCCTTTGTGTTCAATTTGGCTATTTTGATGCCAATTAGACAATAGAAAACTATTGTTATACTTTCTGAGTGAACTTTCTTTCATTTGCATCGTGCAATTCTGAAAAATTACATAGAAAACGTGGTAATTTAAACGATATTATGTAATTTTATGATACAAGTGGCAATGTTTTTTGATCTCTGATTTAATCTTTCGCAAATTGTTTGATTTAAGTCGGCAATTTTGGTAGCTTATATTTTGTTATTATGTAAGATTAATTTTTACATTTACTCATTTCTATTTACATCTTTTTTTTTTTCATTAAACGTAACAGACTTTTATTGCACTGGCACAAAAGATTATCTTCCATGAAGATAAAACTTCGTTCGCGCTATGATTTTTTGATCATTGTTACTTAATTGCTAGACTTAACTTTAACATAAAAACCCTAGGTAAGAAAAAACATTACATATGAACAATAATTATTGTAAATTATCATTTGTACTCTAATAAAAGATCTATTTTAAAAATAAAGTGTCAGTGTAAAAAGTAAAATTGTATATATTTCTAAAAATATGGCGGCTATAAATATTTTTATCGTCTTACTATAAGGTTCTTTATAAAGTGTGCTATATTTAATGAAGTTTTTTTATTCATATCTGGAAATGCCATATCAAACATGGAAATTATTGAATCTTATACTTTGCTCTGTATGTGTACAGTATTTTAAATCATGTTTATAATTTGTATGGAAATTATAATAATTGATAAAAAAAGTGTTTTATTCAACCTCCAAACCCGAATTTAAATTTTCCCGCCGAAATGGTGATCCAACATTTTACAACTAGCTGATGAAACATAAAAACAAGTCTGTTTATAGGGCGAAGTGTAACGCAAAAAATAATTAATAATAAACCAAAAATAGAAAATTACAGTTTCCTGCAAACAGCTGACTTTGACAACAACACGTCAAAATATTGACAAGTAACAAAAATGGCTGCTGCTAGTAGTGAAGGTTCGCCAACAACTCCGAATAATTCAACACATAACGAAAAAAGTGCATCGAGATCACCTTCAGTATCATCACTAAAAGAATACCAATGGACCGGCCTGCTTGTCTCCAGACCAGTCACCAAAAAAATTCTCAAAAGCAGAGGTAAAACGAGCAATGTTTACCAACATTCCAACACAATTAGATTGTTTATCGAGTTTTATCGCATTATTAATGCAGTGTTATCAAAAACGAGCTTATTTAAGTCGAATAAGACGAAACGGTAGTTACGTATGCACCACATTGTAAATTTATGAAAAAAAAATCCCTTTTAAATATTGGAAAAAATGGAAATCTAAGCGTATTTGAGGAGTCTTTCACGCGCACCCTAACCACCCCCATTGTTTAAAAAAATCGCCAAAACTGTTATCACTGATTATTGCGTCGACCTTTCCTATGCATTTCGCAGCACAGGCGCATTTCCACCCTCACAGACCACCCTTGCGATCAATAATCCAAGTGCGCTTTCCAGAAAGTAGCAATGTTCCGCGATTCCAAAAATCCGTGTGTTTAATTTCGTTTACCGATGTTTTAAACAATAAAATACTCATGAAAGTCCAAGAAATAATCGAGGGCGGCAATAACGCCATGGAACAAGAAATGGCGGGGGCGCAAGACACGATTTACCTTTGCAATTTTCGCGTCTCGGTTGATGGCGAATGGCTCTGTCTGAAAGAACTCCAAGACGTCGAGTTCAATATGCAAGACTCCATCACTCAACCCCTTTCCACGCCATCCCCGGACGTCCCCGTCCAACCTTTCGGTATAAATATCACTTGAAATGTCACATTTGTCGTGTTTTAATCCATCTAAACAATGAATTGCGTCGTAGGTCGCGATCCCGTGGTCATAGAACGCAGCAATTTGGTCAACATAAGCAAATTAGTCGTCAAAGAACTGATAGAACAGAGTTTGAGATATGGACGAATGTTGGACTCGGATCACATGCCTCTCCAGCATTTTTTCATAGTACTAGAACACGTTTTGAGGCACGGTTTGCGGCCTAAAAAGGTACGAATTTCGAGCCAAATACCAAATATCAAGTCGCGGTTTTAGGGACTCCTTGGTCCGAAAAAAGAACTTTGGGATATTTTACAAATGGTGGAGAAGTACGCTCCGGAAGCGCAGGATATCACGGCAAGTGTCCGCGATTTACCGACTGTTAGGACACACATGGGACGAGCTAGAGCCTGGCTAAGACTCGCCCTCATGCAGAAAAAACTCGCCGATTATCTGAAAGTCCTAATTGATCATAAAGACGAGGCACTTGTTGAGTATTTCGAACCGGATGCTTTGATGTTGAGCGATGAAGCTATTGTGATAATAGGGCTTTTGGTCGGGTTGAATGTCATCGATTGTAATTTATGTGTGAAAGAAGAAGATTTAGATTGTCCACAGGGTGTTATAGATTTTTCCCTTTATCTGAGATCCTCGAATCACGTCTCAAGCGACTCAAGTAACGATGAGCAAGGTGATAATATGACAACGGTGCTAGATCAGAAAAATTATATCGAGGAACTCAATCGACACCTCAAGTAAGTCAAAGAATTTCAGAAAATCGGAAGCAAAAATCAATTTTTAGTGCAACTGTCACGAATTTGCAATCCAAAGTCGAGTCATTGACCACAATGAATGCACTAATGAAAGAAGATTTAGCTATTGCCAAAAATAGTTTATTAGCTTTGTATGAAGAAAACCGGCAGTTGAAACAAGAACTAGGGAAAGACGTTAGTGGCTATTGTATGAGTTCCAGTGGAGTCCAAATCACGAATGTCGAGGCCGAAAACAATAGAAAAGCGGTTGTGACCGGCGAAGTCGAGGAATTGAAACAGCGACTAGACGAGGAGAGGAAATTGAGACAAGAATCCGACAAGGAACTCGAGCTCCAGGTTGGAAGAAAATCTAGTTTTTGCAAGCCTAAAAGGGGTATTTTGTGTTGCAGATGTGCCTAAAGGCCGAGATGGAGGTGGCAATGAAGCTCCTCGAGAAAGATATCCACGAGAAGCAAGACACAATCGTGTCGCTCCGCCGCCAACTCGACGACATCAAACTCATCAATTTGGAAATGTACAAGAAGTTGCAGGTATGAAAACAAAGCGCGTTTGGAATGATTCGTTTTTGTGTTGTTTTGGGTTTATTTCGCAGATTTTTTAATTGTGGGTGTTTTACTGATTTGAGAATAATACGAGATGATTATAGGAATGCGAAATGGAATTGACACAGAAAGGAGAAGTGGTGAGTCGTCTTCAAGCGAAGGCGGGTCAGATCGGCAAAATCCTCAATAATTTAGAAAAGTACAATCATTTGTTAAAAGACGATAAGAAAGCCGGCGAGAGGAAAAGACAAGCGGCTAAATTACAAAATCGCGAAAAAGTCGCAAAGAACGCCGAGAAAAGCGAATCGGAGAGTGAAAATAAACAACCGGCGACTTCCGAATCGATCGATTCGTTTGTTAATCTCGAGTTTGACGGTAAACAAGACGAGGAGGAGGCCAAATCTTCTACATAATCATTTCACGTTTTTGCTATTGTCTATGTAAAATTTTGTTTGTTGAAATATCTGTAACGGGAAGGTTACGGATGTTTCGTTTTTCTTTGTGATTTTTTGAAAGAAATTTGGAAGACTGAGATCGGGATAAAAGTTTGACTTATTTCAGGAATGCGAAGCATCTTTAAAACATAAGTCGGAACTTGTAACCAAGTTAGAAGCTAAGGCACAGTCAATGACAGATACAATGCAAACACTTGAACTTAAGTAGGTATTCATTTGCTTACTGTTTGGGTAGATTTTGCTTTCAGTATTAGACATAATTCATACTTGTATCAAACATTTTACAACTGGGTTGTTTAATGTTCATAATTGTAAGACCTTTGTATTGGAAATGTTGGCAAACCTTCACTACAGCAGCTACTAGTAGAAAACTTGTTTATCGATAGCCACATGTTATCGTAGAATAATTGTAAGTGTTATATTCTTATAATTCTATGTTATTCTTGTTTCGCAAACATCGTTTATACTATGAAACGTTTCGCTTGTAAAAATAAACCTAATTAACCAAATTTGTGATTTTTCATTCCCTTTCAATCCTTTATTTTTTTCTTTTTTGGTAGTTCCGTAGCGGGTTTGCCTTTATTTCTAACACTATTTTCATTTCTCGTAAACAACAAACAGATTTTTATTTTAGATTCAGGGAAAGCCAAGCAAATCGTGCAACTGCCGAACTTTTAAAACGAGAATTAGACGTCCAAGCGGCACAACACGAAGAACAAACATCGAATGTCGAAGGCGATCTTAAGGTCGAACGCGAGTGGCGGATATCACTCCAGGAGACGATGCAGCAAGACCGGGAGCGCATTTCCAAACTTCAAACCGAAATAAGCCAATTAAAAATTATAGCGCAAGTAATGTCTTGACCAGAATTGAAACTCAAACTCACTTGTTTGTTTTAGAAATACGCAACGCTTCAAGAAGAGTATTATAATCTCAAAGACAAGTGCCTGGAACAGGAACAGACTTTGGAAGAATTAGGAACGCAGTTGAGCAAATCGAAATTGCAAATTTCCGATTTGAAGGAAGAGGCAAGTCGGAGCAGAACCGACGGTGCGTGGGTGCAAGACAAAACAGCCACACATTGCAAAGCTTGCAGTAAAGAATTTAATTTAACGCGAAGAAAGGTGCGTACAAAACTGATCAAATTCGTGAAAATTTTCTTGTAGCACCATTGTAGGAATTGTGGCGATATTTTTTGTAATTCCTGTTCCGATAATTCTATGTCATTACCGTCGTCAGCAAAACCGGTACGAGTTTGTGATGACTGCCACACAATGCTAATGGGAAAATATACTGTGATGTAATTTATTGTCCTAAAGAGATATTTTTATGATGTACAAAATATTTTAATACTTATGTATAATAACATTACTTTATTAAAGCGTCGTCTGCGTTGATTGACAGTAATAAAGTCTGGGCAATAGGCCAAAATCGTGAACTTGTCAAAATGGTAAATTCCGGTAGATGACGCGCGCGTCACGCTCTAAAGGAAACTGTAATTTGTGAAATTTGAAAATTTACAGGAAATTAAATGTTATAATTGTTGACACATTTAATAAAATATTGATCTGTCACACAACTTACACATTTTTTCAGCTTAAGAAGCGCATTATCAATATCATTACATTATATTTTTTAAAATGCCAAGTATCCGAACTTGCTGTGTTCCAAACTGTGGGCAAGGGGAGAAAGAGGATGTTATTTTACATCAATTTTCAAAAAGTAGAAATCGAAAAAACGAATGGCTTAAGTGAATATTTGGTACCATCTTCAATATACCCCCAAATTCCGTGATTTGTGGAAAACACTTTGAAATAACGAGCTATTACAAAACAAAACATTGTTACCAATTGCAGTTCCATCCTTGGTCTTGAATTATAAAAGAATTACTCGTTTTCAGGTAATCTCTACCACTTCCATTAATTCAGAACGCAAGCCGTTAGAAACGCCTGCACTGTGTATCCAATCATTTGACAGAAATTATATAATTTCAAGTCCATTTCGAATTGATTTTGATCAACAAAGCGATTTAAAAGTAGGTGATACTCATGATTTTGATTTAAAAAATGTTTCAGATGCAATAAGTTCGGAAAAAAAAATTGTCTTACTAGATAAAATTCAAAATTTAGAAAAAAAGTTACAGGAAGCAAATGTAAGATTTCAAAAGTTGAATAAGCTGTATGAAAATAAACTTGAAAAACTAAAGAAAATGCAGGAAAGTAGTATAAAGGCCCCTCAGCACACAGCACTTTTTAAGGTAAAACACTCCGATTTTCAAGGGTAAACAGAAAAGCAAAAAAAATCGTGAAAACGCCCTGATTTTCAAGGCTAAACAGAAAAGCGTAAAATCACCCCCGATTTTCAAGGCTAAACAGAAAAGCGTAAAATATCGTGAAAACACCCGTGTTTAAGGTTTTATTTTGAAATTAACATTTTTCAAAGATTTGACCCAGTTTTTCTATTGGGCCATTCAGCACAAAAATGAAAACGGTTTGAATACATTGAATGAAATTTTAATTAAAAAATACAATATTTAAATACAGCTATAAATTAAATGACAAATCTCAATATAATTGAATTAAAATACTAGAGTAACTAATTCTACAAATCAAACATTTTAATCAAATTGTAATTAAGACATTTAGACATGGAGCCAGTTTACAGAAAATTTGATTGCGATAACTTGACATTTTTAATGTAAATCAAGTGGGAACTTAATCGTGATCACTTTTTCTGTAAACCGGTCCACGATATTTTGAATTTTAAACCTTCAATAAATCAACTCAGATCAAACCGAGTCACGTCAACGGGTCTAAAAAACCCGRGATAACCCGCACTTGCAAATGACTTCATATTCAAAAATCCAGTATGTTTCTCCATTACGAATGCCTTTTTTTTCTGGTAACAAATTTGTATTCCTTGGTTTGTACTTATCAACGTCTGATCGAAGATCATACCTTTTTACATTATCARAATAAACTGCTTCATCTACAAACARATGGAAAGTTAGGATCTCTTTATTTTATGTTTAAGATCTAACCTCCTTCAAGTGTGACGGTGATTTCCCATATACAAGGTTTTTTTTGTTGTTTAAGGGTTGAACCCCGTACCTCTGCTACTCTGACGTTGGGTGGAATAAAATCTTTGAAACCCTCAGGATTTATYAYAGTGGGGTCGACACTTTTTGGGCATTTTATGAGATYTTGCGTATGTAAAGCGTTAGGGGGCATATTTCARGCTCTGAAATTAAGTAAAAGTGGTACTTTGAGATTATATACAATTAAACTCACTTACAACAGAGATTCCGATTCCGAGTGTGAGATTTTTGCTTTTGGATACGRATAACTAGAAAATCTAATTTCMATCAAATAAAAAATCAAYAAAAGAATGTCATTAATAAAACTAGGGGAAAACAGACTGACAACATAACTAGTGCCAACTTAGTCATGGCGGTAAATTCAAAAAGCATTTAAATTTTAAACTACAACCTATTTCGTTGTCATCATTAAACAATATTGTTTAAATATTTATGATAATTAGCAATTCCTTTTATGTTTTTATTCTAAACATATAATATTTAACATCAAATAATCACGAAAAGGGATATGAAGGACGAAAACACCCCGATTTTCAAGGATAAACAAAAAAGCAGAAAAAATCGTGAAAACACCGTCGTTTTTAAGGTATATTTTAAAATTAACATTTTTCAAAGATTTTACTGTGTTATAGTAATAATAGAGGATTAGGATAATTATAGAACTACTTATGTCAAAATSTCAAAAATAGATAAAATTTATTTAAAAGAATCATATGAGTTTGAAAATGCGGTGTATACCCAAACGGTATACGCTTCAGAAAATGACCAAGTTTTAAAAATTCTACAAATAATTTGRTRGAATTTATGAGATTTATTGATGATCTGACGACTGGGAAAGTTTCCAACTCGTTCTTGAAGGATAAAAAACGCGATTATAAGAATCACAGACGATTAATTAGTTTMATTATTTGATCGATAAGASCACATTTAAATCCAAAAACTGTSAAGTCAAATTTATCAGATTTAACTAATGTATTCGAAATATCATCAAATTCGTYAAACATTTTATCTTTAAAGAAATATAAATTTCTATATCTGAATGCTCTGTTTATATTTGGAGGTATTCCACCAAATAATTCTGAAATAAGACCGTTTTTCTTTGATCTAAACAAACACTCATCAAACTCAATATATAAAGCTTTATCATAAAATATATGTTTTACCAGAATAAGTTCTAAATATCGCATCAATTCTTTTTCCTTTTGGTATTCCTAAATTTTCAATAGATTGACCATTGTATCCACTTTTAACATTAAAACTTGGAAAATCAATTAAATAATATAAATTTTTAACAATTATTAAAACATCACCTGAAGGTCTTTGATAAATATGCGAAACTTCTTTAAAATCATCTGGCAAAAAATATAAATAATTTTTAATTAATTTCGGTTCTTTATCATAAGTCATACCTTTTAAATTGACTAACCAAACATACTTTTTATAAAAAATATACATATGATGATTTGCAATTAAAAATGTGTCAATTTCTTTAATAAAATCACATAAATTCACCATAGGGTCGTGTGTCGAAGACGAATTACCAACAGTATATTTTACTCCGACTTTGCTTACAGTAGGTTTAACTGTTGTTGTTGGTATTAATTCATATTTTAATCGTTCAGGGCGTCCATATAAATATTGAATTGCCCACATATCGTCTTGAGTCAATTTATCAATATCACCTTTATAATAGGCGTACATAATTGAATTATTATTTGCAGAATGTTCAATACCTAATGTGTGTCCTATTTCGTGTAATAAAACAGTATAAAAATTAGTTTCAMCATCAGGTGTATTGCTTGATTCACCAAAATACCAYTTTTRTGATTTATCAAAATGAATTCCTAAACATTCATTATTATTTGGAAAGAAGCCATGTGCTAAGACATTACCTTTTCCGTCAAAACTGCTAGAACATATTCCTTTTTGACAACGTGAATTATGATTATGCTGAAACATCGTGTTAGAAAATGATATAAGTATATCTGGTTTAATACTATTGTACTCAAACTTTAAATTTGAAACAGATTCCCACTGATCAAAGGTTTTTTGTGCTAATTCTTTGATCTCGTTTGTAGCTAACAAAAAATACCATTTAAGATTTGTTTTATTCCATTTTTGATAATGAATTCTATAAGCTGTTGGATTATCTTTAACGCCACATCTAGGTTTACTGATAAAAGCAAGTGTTTCTTGATTTAATGTTCCATCAGCTGGTAAATTATAGAATTCTTGAAACCTTATTAATGCTTCATTGGTATGCGAAGCACTAGTCAAAGTCGTTTCTGTTAATAATGATCCATTACTCTCTAAATACCCAAATTGTTCTAAATAACTCTGAATCTTCGATTCATCGTAACGCTTCGCTGAGGTTATAATATTAATATCATCTGAACTTTTTACAGTAGTAAGAAATAAGAAAAAAATAATATATTTCATTTATTAGAGTAAATATCAAATTAAATAATTGGAATATCTTCAAAAATAATTATATTCGCCATATCTTCTTATCTTTTGAATACTGTTTTGACGTCAATTTTGTGGACGTCGCGATTCACGCCGTCTGGAAAATCTACCAATTTTCTTTTAAAATCAGTATTTACGTGTTCACTTATAGCATTTCATATAGCACTTATCAACCTTTAAATCAAATAATTTAATTTCGGTTTAAGTGGACTTTTTCTAGGTATTTCTCTCTGGGAAAATAATTAAAATTACTGACAAATTCCTCTTCACGTAAATTTATTTCTTTTTCATTTATTTTATCAGCCTTATATAAATGCAATAACTGTCTATAAAATTTATAAATCAACTTATATTCTTCAATTCTTTCTGATATTTTTAACCTCTTATCTAAGATTTCTATTACCCCAGCGCCAAGAAATAAACAAACTAGTGGAGGTAGAAGATAATCCCGACGCACTAAATAATAATTTACTAATAGATAATCCAATTCCAATTTTATAAAAATATATGTAACTTTTTCTGTATACATACAAGCATTTTTGTAGATATTTTTCCATTTATAACATATAGATAATATATAATTTTTTAATTACGTTCAAATATTGAAATTGTAGTTTTCTCATTTAAACGACACGGTATCTGTTTAAAAGAATATAATGTATCATAAAAATCTTTGCATTATATATATAATGACCACATAAAACAGAAGAACTCATTTGTAACTGCGTGCTATTCCACGCAATATTTTTTCCGCTACTTAATAAATATTTTTTAATTTTTTCTGGTGGAGATATTCCAAAACTGTCAAAATATAAAATATTTCTTAAATATGGTTTGTTTATGTAACATACCCAGTGTGAGCCATAATAATTAGAGGGTTGAAAATTAATTATACCTGATTCATCTTTTCTAATTTCTTTTTGGTAACATGTCAATTGCAAAAACACCTCGAAAATTTTGCGTAGCTTCATGAGGCAAATCCGAATTTTTCATAATATCAGATATTTCTATATTACTTAAACCCGATTTCCTATTTTATTCCTTGTTCATATGTCTTCGTCTTTTTTGTGTTTTTTTTATCCTTTTTTATACCATCTCCAAAGGCTTTTTGTGCTAATTTAGTACCAGCATAACCAGCAGCACCTAATCCCAATGCTTTGGCTACAGCTAATGCCGCAGGAATTAAAGCAGGTAAAAATCCACCTATCTGTGTTGGAGAAAATTTGATATCACAATATTTTTTCTTGTCTTTTTTACACTTTAATTTCATCAATCTGATTTTCTCTTTATTTAATAGTATTATTAGGTCTTTCTGTTAAATCGAATCTTATATTACAATCTATTCTTATTTCTTTACAACTTTGGAGTTTCTTTATTTGATTGGGTGATAAATATACTTTATAATCATTCATTTATTTAATTAAAAATTCGGTAAAACCTCGTCTACTTCATTTCCAAATAAATCTTTTCATCTATGATATTCATATTTGCTTATTTATATATAAATATTTATATATAAAATTATTCATATTTAAAATATACCTTAAAACCGGGGAGTTTTTCCTTAAAATTTTAGACTTTTTGAACTACCTTGAAAATCGGGGAGTTTTCACGATTTTTTTCTGCTTTTCTGTTTACCATTGAAAAGTCGGGGAGTTTTCACGATTTTTTTCTGCTTTTCTGTTTACCCTTGAAAATCGGGGTGTTTTACCTTAAAAGTAGCTGTGTGCATAGGGGCCTTTCACTTTTTGAGTTACCTTAAAAATTAGGTTGTTTTTTCTTAAATTGGTAGATTTTCCAGACTGGGTGAAATACCCCGTCCAGAAAATTGATGTCAAAATATTATTTATTAACGAAGCGGGTTTGTATTCATTAATTATCGAGTTTCAAAAATGGGTTTACGTTGGCTTTAACATCAGGGTGTTTTCACGATTTTTTACGCTTTTCTGTTTACCCTTGAAAATCAGGGTGTTTTCACGATTTTTTGCACTTTTCTGTTAACCCTTGAAAATCGGGGTGTTTTACCTTAAAAAGTGCTGTGTGCTGAAGGGGCCTTTATACTACTCAGGAAAAAATTAACAATTACAGTAAAGGTCAACATTGTGTAGTAAAAATTGAGTCAGATGCAAAAGACTTAGAACCAAGGGCTATAATTTTTTCTTGAGCAAATTTTGAAGTATTTTAAAGTATTGAAGAAATAAAGAGTTATTGTAATATGTTAATGCTCTTGTAAATTTGTAAAGAATAAAAATAACTATCTAACCCAAATCTAAATCTTAATTTTTTTAAATAAATAAAATTATATTTGCGTATAAAATGTTTTAATTTTTTGATGTTTTTGATCTAGTTCTTAGAAAAAATTACAATCAACAAAAAAATTATTATACAACCCATAAAACACAAAAGTAAATTTTTGTATACAAAAATTTATCAAGGTTTCAAACCAAAATATACAGATTCCATTGGAGCGCGGACTCGTCGCTCCCCCAATTTTGGCATTGCCCAGACTTTTATTACTGTCAATCAAGGCAGACGACGATTAAAGTTTTACAAAACTGAAACTAATGCCACAAGTGCACTACTTACGACAGTTGACAAAAATAAACCCAATAAGGGTGCAAAACGTCGCAAACAAATGAAATTTGAGAAAACAACAACTGACACAAATAGACTGTTATTGAAGAAAATTGAGCCAACAGTGGCTTCATAGTCGTCCCTATTTTCCTTGCTGTTACGTTTTTTCTTCCGTTGTTGCCTCTTTGTTGCAATTATATGCTTGAACTTGATCCCAGTGTTACAATAAGCCGATTTGAGGAGGTAAGTACACACAGGACCAATCAAAAAAACCACTGGGGTGAGGCATGATTCAATCCACGTCATTTGCTGGAAAATCCAGACCGGTAACAGCGACATAAACACCCCATTTAAATAAAAAACGAATAAACTTGTCCATGTCACGTCTTTACTGAAATCTCTCAGTAAAATTTTCTCGCGTTTTGTAAAACCCGCCATTTGACAAATTTGTGACAAGTTATGAGGACGCTATCTGGCGGTGACGTTTCCCTTTTCTCGTTATAGTGGTTAGGTTATGTTTACTAACGTTCAAAACAATAATATTTAAAAAAAATTGTGCCTTATAGAATAAAATACACAAAAATGTACAAAGTACTAACTTGCTACATATTCGGGACACTTTTCTTGCAAGGTTAGAAATGTAAAACTCTAAATTATAAAATGGGTGTGGTAATCCCCTAATTTCAGCCTCGGCGCTTTGGTGTTACCAATGTGTCTCGAATCAGCCGGGGTGTGGTACCCCTTTTAACTGGTTGTGGCACTGGACGAAAGTTTGTCCCGAAGACGACGACGTTTGTGTTAAAATAATAGAAGAAAAAGATGGTACACTAGGTTAAGTTATTGTTATGAGTCACTTTTACGTTTTCTTAGGTAATACAATGATAACACGGGATTGTCTCAGTTATTTGCAAGGGGTACGTACCGACATCCCTGCCGATCATTACGAGGGGTGTAGGCCTGCCGCTGTTGATGTGAAATTGGGACATTATGTGAATAATTCTATTAAAGAATTAGATGTCCACAGGTATGTGGGTAATTTTTTAGATTTGTAGATTAAAACTGTATATTTCAGGAATTATTATGACAAGACCACGTGGTGCTTTTGCTTCCTTGACCATAGGTGTAATGGTGGTCTCACAATATACCCATCATTAGGGGTCCTTGCAGGGGGTATCATTTTTCTATTATTGAATATCTTATAAGCCTAATTGGGGTCTGGCTAAATTCCGTCCATTTTATCGAATCTCACAAAATGTGTTATTTTGTTACAAATTAGTTATAAGTTTGTATTACATTTTTATTAATGAAAATTTGAGTAAATCTATGACAGTTTTTACCTCCTGAAGTTTATTTGCATGAAAATGGAAGAAAATACATCGTTTCCAAAGCAGTCTTTAAATAAATTTTTCATAATTAACACTTAAATTTGGGCTAACACGGTAGAAATATTAGACTTTTCTACTTGTCAGAAGTAAGCAAATCGCGCCGTTTGCTGTAGTGATTTTTTTGTTATACTCGTATGTATTGTTGGTGATTGCGCAATTATTTCATTATAAATTACTATTTTTGTAGGACTTTATTATGAAATGTATTCAAATTTTTATAAATGATTCAAGTAAACGTTTGATAATTATTTTATTTTTTATTTACTTATAAGTTCGCATAAAAAAGTGTCATTTTCAAAACTCATTTCCGCCATTAAAACCCAAATTGCAATTGCGTAAGAAATACATATTCAACTGATTTCACTTCTTTATGTTTAAAATCATGTTAATTAAACCAATGCGCATGCTGTTTTATACGCGGGAACATCAACATTTTCCAGTGGCGTCGCATAATCAGTTGCTTTTACTGGGACAATTTACAAAATCTTTAATTTCGATAAAGTTTTATTTGCCATAAATCGATTTAAAAAAAAAGCAAAGTAAAATTTATTTAAGATTAAAGTAATCCGATTTAAGTTGTCAGTTACTTTAAATTGTCAAACATCAAATTAGTCGCGAACTAAAATTTGATTGCAAGAAAGCTCTGTAAATACTTTTTCAAAATGAAAATGTGAAATCTATTCTGGAAAAAATTATATCCGTACAATACTTAGAATTGTTCTTGCTGTTTCCTTAAAACATAAAAAGTCTAAATTTTATCATTGAGAAATGAATATTTTATCAAAAACACAATTAATTTCTATTCATAATTTAATAAATACTTACTGTTGCACTCAAAAATCACAAATTCACGCACTTCACATTGTGACAAACACAATTTCACGTTCACTTTTTTGTGCCCTTTACAATTGTACGATTAAACATCGTTCCGATTCGTCTGAAATGACGTCAAGATACTGGCATCTGATTGGCTACGGGATAGCGTCTTGATGCATCCCAACATGAACTTTTACCAAAAATTCACTATTGTTTAAAGGTGACAATGAAATTTGAATTTTCTATTAGTTGATTTTGAAAAGGCAAAACAAAATTAATTCAGGACTTAACAAATCCGAATTAAGTTGTTAGTTGCTTTACTTTTTCAAACATCAAATTAATCGCGAATTAAAATTTGATTGCAATTACAGAGCACTTTTTCAAAGTGAAAATGTGGAATTCAAACCAAAATGTGTTTAAGGCTACGTCACTGTTTCTCGCAACTTGAATTCAAACGTACCGAGGTTTGCCGAGTTACTTCCTCGGCATGCGCCGGACTTCAACAACTTATACCGCGTCAATTGTATTTTTGTACATACATACGTACGTTTTGTAATGGAAAATAAAACTCGTTTTAAAATTACGGAATATTTTTTTATTTCTGAAAGAATACATGCTAGAGAATCAATCATTGCAATGATTGTATAAAAATAATTACAATTATTTTCAATAAATCTCATTAATTCACTGGACGGACTAGATAAAACGCTATCAAAACCTGACAGCAAAGTACACTTAAAACATTCTAACCGAAAATCCTAATTTAAGCCAGTCTATTCTTTTTCAAGTTCATAGTATTCGAATGAAATATCATCGTAAAAACTCCCATCGTTGATGACTTCACCTTCGGTTAAATTTAGGCCCAAAGCGTTGGGATTCAAATCCGTGATCAAAAAATCGTTACCCAAACCACATTCTTGAACGATCTGTTGTTTGGATACTGGAGGAGAAAGGAAATCTGTAGAATAGAAACCAAATCGGTGTTGTATTAAAAATTACCTCATTTTTTATTTTATTGTACACATACCTAGTAAAACTTGGCATGCAATAAGAAGTCAAAGTTGTGTTAGTAGAGTGAGAATGTTAGGTTCAATGAAGCCAAAGACGCACGATTGGATTCATTGATTGTGATTAGGAAAAGAGACAAGTTTAGTGACCAGATTTTATTACCTTCGAGTCCGTTTTGGATATCAACGACGTTAATAAACTCGACTTCGATGTTTTGTTTCCTGTCATTATCATCCTGGAATTTTTTTAATAAAAAACAAAGGTATAAAAAAATTGTGAGGCTTACATTTGGATCAAATTCGTTGAACGATTCTCCCAAAATACTCGCAGTGGCCGCTTGCAATTCCATATCCAACACCTCTTGCTCCGAACTCCTATTCTCTTTATAGGTGGCTTGGATGAACTGCTGCATTCTCTGTTTCTTCTAGCGCAAATCAAAATCAATTATCGAATTTTTCACAAACCCAAAACCTTACAATTTGCCATGTTTTCTTATCGTCCTTTTGGGCAATGGTCCATAAATGACCCGCTCCATGTACCGCTTTGCTCCCTTTCCGGAAATGCGGATTTATGGAGAGATTATGCCGGACCGAGTTTTTCCAACGATCATCATTTTGTTTATAGAAGGGAAAATGCTCTCTGAAAAATCCCAAATATGATTATTTCATGTTCCACGACACATAAATCGAGTCGAGAGGATGTCTAGCGAGTGCCTGGCACGAATTTCCCGCGACTTTAGAAGGCACGTGTCTGGGAAAATTATTCCAAACAATAGATCCGATTTTGGTACACCTGTGATCAACCGACCGTAACCTTCCACACGTCCTGATAATAGGCACAATTACCGTAATTGATCAAGGGCTGAGTCCCACACCCTGCTTTGTTGTGATCGAGTTTGATTTAATAAAAAAACGGAAAAAAAGTCTTGCATCGGCCGGGAATCGAACCCGGGCCGCCCGCGTGGCAGGCGAGCATTCTACCACTGAACCACCGATGCTTGTAAATAACATTCAAACTATTTGTAATCAAAGTGTTTGTGACATTTTTTTTTTCTTACTTATCGTAAAAACTAATTAAACATTTCGCCCCCTGTATAAATCCAGTGAACCGTATCGGCAATTTAAGCATTCTAATTGTCGAAAATGAACTTCGTCCCCCCTCAAACCGACAGGTGAAGCGAGGGATGGGACTTTGCAGGTTGCAGGTCCGTACCAGGCACGATTTATCGACGATCTTCGAGGAACAATTCATAAACGTTGCTTGATCTCTACAAATTTACTTTACAACGCTGATTTGCCACATGCAAATTTGTCAACGTTTACCTCAAGTCACGCAACTGATCGTTTAGGGGGAGGAAATTGGATTTGGGGGTACTTACGATATCCATTGGTAGATCCCCGATACCGTCAATTCGCCCTTTTCGCTCAAAGCGTGCTCGATGAGTTCCGTGTAGGTGAAAGGGGGCTTTTTTGGCCCGGCGTAACGGTATGACTGGTTTTTGGGGCTATAAGAGTCTCGGAGGGGGGTTTTTGCACCGACTAGTCTTGATAACTGAACAAAAAATACCTATTTGTTCAATTTGAATGGTTTAAGGTCAGAACTGCGTACCTCGCTTGATAATACTTCGTTAGAATTCCCTGTTCTTATTATTATGTCTGGAGTATTCGATATGTGATAATTTAAAGTTTCTGATGTTGACGTATCTGGAAATTAATTATTTTTTACCATATTTGTTTATTGTAGAAAATTCAATTAATTAATACGTTTTATAGAATTTTGAAATTTGGCTCATTTAACGTAAAACTCTTTTTTTTTACTCAATAGTTCATTAGAGGTGGGTTATACAGAGTGGTTATAAATGATTTTCATCTAGCCAGCTTTGGAATTTTTTTGCATGTAACTTTATTTGTGCCGCTCTACTTTTTTGAAAACTCTAGTTCTGTCATTAGTGTCACTTATTAATTAATTATAAATTGTTGTTAATTGAACTTTTATTGTTTCAACTAATTTCCAATAATAACTGATAATGATGTACCTATACTTTAGAAGAAATCAAGTTTATAATTGAAGTCTATTTTCGAAGTGGACGCTTAGTAAACGGCGATTTTTTGATTTTGAGTTAAAACAAGTAGGTACCCCTATTTTCGTAAAGCGGCATTTTTTCTTTTACATAGGAAATTCACAGCTGGCTAGATGAAAATCATTTATAACCACTCTGTACCAATATTGAATTAATACAAATTATACCTATCTTGTATTATTATTTAAAACTGTTATCATCATCACAAGTATTGGGTAACGGAAGTAGGTATTTCGAAATAAATAAAAAAGCCATAAACTTCCCCACTAAAAAACGTCAGAATAATCCCACCTCTAATCCTTTTGTCTTTTTCAAAACAATAAATAGGCTTATTTCATGTTGAAATAGTAAATAATTTCAACTTCAGTTAATAACTCAGGTAAGTAATTAATTTCGTTGTATTTCACTGCAATAAACAAAGTACTAGTAGTGAAAAAATATTATAAAAACACAGTAGAGAAGATTTTTATAGATCGCATTTATTATTTCTCTCGATGCTACTCATTTCTGGTAATAAACATTAAACAGCTCTGCTATAAAACAAAACTCTTCTCTACTGTGTGATACAATACAGCGTGTTTTAAACGATTTTCATCTAGTCGCCTATGGAATTTCCATGCAAAATAAAAAGGCCACTTTAAAAAATATTGAATCTAATTAAACGCAAATGTTAATTTATTTAATTGACGTCTGTCACTGTTGACAGAACTATCTGCTTCAAAAAGAGTAGAGCGGCACAGAAAAACTTACATGTAAAGAAATTCCATACGCGACTAGATGAAAACCATTTTAAAACACGCTGTATAATACAGGTTTACCTCACCTCACAGATTATTTAAAAAAAATGCATTGGAAATATCGCTTATTTTGGCAAAGTTGTGCAAAACATTTTGTAAATTTTTTTTTTTTACATAACATTTCAAAAAATGTCCAGTTATTTAGTTTTATTATGAAAACTATGTAGTAGAAAAACATTCTTATTTTTGAGACAAGCCAATATGCACAAATTTTCAACTATTATTTTGTAATTTTATTATATTTCATTTCTAAAAATTTTGCCATTAAAAAAAATCGCAAAACTCAAAGACGAAACAAAATTTAATTCTTAAAACACGATCACATTTTAATTTTATTAGTTTTCAGTAATTTTTATTTTCTGAAGGAAAATGATTAAAATAAAACCGCTTTGCTCAATTCCTTGTTCACCCTGTATAATCCCTTAGCATCAAATGATCAACTTCAAATTTTGCTAAAAATAATTTAAAAATTCAGCTTGTGTAAAAATAAAGACTTTCTTTAATTTAATTTAATTATTTATGTTTATGTTTGCAAATTATTGTTGAGACAGCAATAAATATACACTAAAATTTCTGAAATTATAAAAAACTTAAAAAAATAACAAAGTAAATTGCCCAAAAATAAGAAATCTGGCAGGTAAAAATTACGCTGCCAGAAACAGTTGTGGTCTGTAAAAAAGCAAAATTCAAACCAATATCTTTCTTCATATTGCATATTTTTTGTTAACAAGTGAAAAAGATTGTTAATTGCAAATTATTGTTCAAAATCGTAACAACCCACTTGACATAAAATGAAAAATATGACTGTAGCATTTCTAAGCGATCCCCAATAAAACAGGTGAAAATTATAATAAATAAACAGCAGTTCGGTTATTTCTCGTGCAAAAATCTTTTCACAGATGATGGAAAAAAGTCCTTACCTGGCACCGGCGGCAATTCATGAATTCTATAATTCAAAAGCCATGAAAGATTTCCATCGGTGCAGTCCGACTCGATGCCACTGTCCGATCCCCTGGGACTAGGATTGAGGAAATCGCGCGATTCATTAAACGAACAGGTCTGTAGCGCTTTGATTTCTTCACTGTGTATATTATGCATTTCGGCGACGATATTAGGGATCCTGTTTGATGTATCCCAACATCCATTTACGAGTAACACCTACAAGACATATACTGCGTTTGGAAATTTATAGAACACGGCTCAATGGTCTAGGGGTATGATTCTCGCTTTGGGTGCGAGAGGTCCCGGGTTCAAATCCCGGTTGAGCCCGCTTTTTTTCACAATTTTAAACATCATTTTTACTCAACATAAAGGAAATAAGGAAACGGAGCATACCTCATTATACGATTTACTAGAATTTTTTTCCTCGCTTTTGATGGCAATTTGGGGTAGAGCGTAACCGTGAATAATTTTTTGACATTTCCTAGGGGGCTCTTCGATTGATTTCATTTCAAGTAAAGGAGTTTTGCACTGAACAACACTTCGAATAATCAGATTGTTACTGTTCATTTTGGCTTATTTTTTACAAGCCGAAAGACTTCTTAGGGGGTTTTTAATTAAAATGACACTAGCATACTGAGATTCGCATTAAAAAAATTCACAATTTTAATTTAGTTTCTGAAAAATTAATTTTTCCAAAAAATTATTGAAAAACTCGCGATACCAGTTACCACCTAAGACAACTTTTATTTGGAAAATAACATGTTTCCACAACTTTTTATTGAATTATTTGTCAGTTCATAATTGTTTATGTTTACGAATAATAAACAATAAAAATAAATGAACTGAAAATGAGAAATTCATACCTGGAGTGGGTTTTCAGCACGGCTTAACTACCAACAATGTTTTTAATTAAAATTTTTGAAAAAAATCACTTTAATTAATTGTTTAGTATTTTTGGAATGGTTTATAGGGAAAATCACTTACGACTAACCCTGCATTTGCTTGTGGCGCCAATGCAGCCCCCTCAATTATACTCCGCGCATGCGCATTAAAAGATTTAGAAATTTCCTAAAATTTATTTGCATTATTAGTATTATTTTTTAAATATGGATAAGAAATATAACCTTTTTTTACTACCACAAATAATTTTGAACAAAATGATTTCGTTACAGAGATCTGTAGTGTTTATAAAAGAGGGCAGCATCTTGCCTGATTAGTAGAATTTCCACTTTTTGATTGGTTGTTTACCATTCTTAAAATGGTGGTCAGATGTCATTTTTGATGAACTAATTGTCAAATTTCATGTGATTTTAAAAATAAAGTGTTTTGTATGTAAGTAGTCAATTTACGTAATCGTAAGTAATTGGGTGCAAATATTAAAAACGGAAATTTATGCACAATGTCCTTCAACGTCTCTTTTGCAAATCAAATCAAATCGTGAAGGTTATGTCCAAGTGTCATGACTTTACTGTGACAATTTTTTCTTTTGTAAATAACCAACTCGGGGGATAATTGTGAAATATTATAGAGGTTTTTCGGGGTTGTCTTTAATTTTTAAAAAATGGACATTGATAACGGCCCTTCAGAGGGTTCTGGAAATGGAACAATGGAAATTGAACAGTCATTATTGCAACAGTTCAGTTGTATGGGTACAACTGATAAGGATGAATTGGTACAACAATTGCAAAAGTTACTAGGGAGTAGTTTAAACTATTCGACGGCTGCGTTTTTCCTGGATATGAACAATTGGTAATTTTAAATTTTTTAAACCAACATGATTATAGTTTCACATTGAAGGAATCTTCAAGCTGCTGTTTGTTCCTATCTGGATATCGAATCGTCAACAAAATTACCATCAATGGCCCTTGTACAAAATCCAGTAGCTAGCGAATCTGAAAGTATAGAACCAAATACAAGGTAGACCATCAAACTTACTGATTTCTTCTAATTATTTGCTTCAAGTTTTCAAAAAGTATGGCATATGTTTAATAACGGTACAGAACAGTGGCCCCAAGGTTGTTACGCTCAATGTTCAGACGGTAATAATTTGAACGGGGGCAGAGTCCCAGTCCCGGCTCTAAAACCCTCAGAAGACACCCATTTGACCGTCCGGATGACCAGTCCTCCATCGCCAGGCGTGTATCAAAGCAAATGGAGGCTGTGTACCGAAAAGGGGGCTTATTTCGGGGGTAATATCCACAATTTTTATTTTATCCCAAAATTTTATCTACATTCCTTTAGATCCCATGTGGGTCATAGTCACGGTTGTGGAAGAAGGAACAATGGCGCTCACCCAACAATTGTCAAGTTTTAGCGAATTGGGGGCGTCGCCCCCGGCTCAAGTAGCCTATAATCCCTTTATTCCGCAACGATCTCATTTAGAACAAACTCAGGTGGGTACAAGTGGCGCCGTCTGATGTTTTTTTTTATATATCGTTTTGCAGGACACGACCCCTCCACCCGGGGGTAGAGACATGTGGTAGTGACTTTAGTGCCAAGGAACGTAACACCAGAGTGTTATGGTACAAATAATTAGGAAATATTACGAAATTTTAATTTTTTCGAGTTTTAATAGTCAAAACGAAATTCTATTTTTTCAGATGTTGGATGATATTAATACGGAATATTTTTTATATACATATAAATATTTGTAAAAACTAAATTTTGTTTTAGGTTACGTGTATAGTGCATTTATATAATTTCTGCGGTGGAAATGAGTTGAGGTTCTTAGTTCAGATTGTACAGTTAAATAGGCAACAAATGGAATATACTTACAAACTTCTTAACTTAGTGAATGGATAGATGAATTGCCGCTTAAATATATTTTGCTAAATTCTGAAATCAAAAATGTATAAAGTTTTGATTAGACGTAATTGAATCTAAATATTTTTTTGTCATTGAAGAGTGACAAGACTGAAAATTTACCTTAATTTCTTTTAACCCAAACTCTTCTTTTGTTAAATATGTCAATATATTCGGGCTTTATCTATTTTATTTAACTAACCTTACGTAAATCCTTTTTTGTTTCCATTCATTTTATTGCGGTGTTTATTTTATCTAACCGAAGCTATTTATTAAAGATAAATGGGTTTTATTTTTGTTAAATTTAATATTTTTGTTGTTTTTGTGTGTACAGTGTGCCTTTGTTTTATAATAGTTATGTATGTAACTTTAATAAATGATGAAATAGATAATTTATTACATAGAAGTGTTTCATTTATTAACAAAATTCTTTTAATTTAATAAAATAATTCAAATTTCGAAAAAATAATGAGAAAATACGATTAAAAAAAGTATGATAAAGGTTAATTTATAAAGTCAAACCGAAAATTTGCTTATTTGAATTTCTTTTAGAAATAAAATAATATTTCCTCTTCAATAAACTGATTTAAATAAAGCTAAAATTAAAATCTATTTTATCAAAGTCAGTCCTAGACGGAACTGAATTAGACGTTTCCCGTGTGTGTTTACAACGGAACCCACGGAAGTCCTGTTGTGGTGACCAAAATGGAGATTCCTACACCAATATGAGATACCTGTGGACAAAACCCCAAAAATTCTCCGAATTTTTAAGTATCTGCTTTAATCGAAACCACATCCCTTGAAAGCGCTTAATTTCAATTGGTCGATGGCCGAAATAACTCATTCCAATTGGCCGGCGACATTTATTTAAACCTTTCTTTACGAAAATTCTTCAGTTTTTCTCCGATTTCACTATGACAGACAAGAGCAAACTTCTGTTACTCTTCGATCGTCCCCAAGAACCCTCCTTTATGCCCAAAGGCAACAAGGAGGTCTTCGACGTCCCTAACAACTTTCTTGTAAGTTATAACAAAATCCTCCTCAATTTATTAGATAATTTATTAGCCGGAGAGATACAAGCCGATTGGGGTGCAAATCGCCAACCGTTTCGGCGAACAGGCCAACGAGAAAATTCCACTGAAAAACATCACCCCTCCCGATTTAGAGGGAGTCCTCGATCTCGGTCGTCACGAAAACTTTTCACTTTTTGTCCCCAAACATCGCAAAGTTGCCGGAAAACTCATCCGGATTTTCCTAGCAGCGGAATCAATCGATGATCTGTTATCCAACGCTGTTTTCTGCAGGGATAGGGTAAATCCTTATTTGTTTTACTATGCGTTTTCAGTGGCCCTTTTGCACCGACCTGACACTCAAAATTTGGACCTCCCGTCTTTTATTCACGTGTTTCCGGATAAGTATGTCGATAGTCAGGTGTTTGCAAGGGCCAGAGAGGAGGCCCACATTGTCCCAGAAGGCTCAAGGGTCAGTGAACAATTTCTTGCGATTTTTTATTAAATTGTGAATTCTAGACCCCGATTGAAATTCCACAAGACTTCACGGCTTCTGATTTAGATGAAGAGCATCGAGTGGCTTACTGGCGTGAAGACATCGGGCTTAATCTCCACCATTGGCACTGGCATCTGGTGTATCCCTTTGAAGGGGCCCGTGAAATCGTCGATAAAAATCGCCGAGGTGAAATTTTCTACTACATGCACCAACAGATCATCGCTCGGTTCAATATTGAGCGACTTTGCAATGGTTTAAAAAGGGTGGTGAAACTGAGTAACTGGCGAGAGCCCCTCCCAGAGGCCTATTTCCCAAAACTGGACAGTCTTGTGTCTAGTAGGACGTGGCCGGCAAGACCCGTTAACCAACTCCCACGGGACCTTAACCGAGAAGTTGACCAAATTCGCTTAAGTCTGGATGATTTGGATCGGTGGAGAGACAGGATTTATGATGCCATTCATTCGGGAATGGTTCGAGGGGAGAACGGTCAAAATATTCCTTTGACTGAATTCGAGGGAATCGATGTCTTGGGGAATATCATCGAATCGAGCATTTTGTCACCCAATCGCAACTATTATGGCGATTTTCACAACATGGGACACATCCTAATTGGCTATATTCATGACCCTGACCACAGATTTTTGGTAAGTTTTTGATGTGGACCGCAGACTGAACAAAATTTACTACAGGAGCCGTTCGGAGTCATGGCTGACCCCGCAGTCGATTTACGTGATCCGCTTTTTTTCCGTTGGCACGCCTACATTGATGACATGTTCCAGGAGTTTAAAGCCACACTTCCGCGATACACCGTGGCTCAAGTAAGTGTCACATGGCGGAACTAAACACAACTAATTAAAAATTCAAGCTGAATTATCCTGGAGTCACTGTTAACAGCATTGAGGTGCAAGCTAAAGGGGGAAGGCCAAATATACTTAGCACATTTTGGCAACAATCCGACTTGGATTTGTCTCGAGGCTTAGATTTCCAGCCCCGAGGTTCCGTTTTCGTCCGTTTCACCCACTTGCAAAACCAGGATTTCACTTATAAAATCACAGTCAACAACTCGGGGAATAACCGGATGGGGACATGTCGAATTTTCCTAGCGCCGAAATTCGACGAAAGGGGAAATCCCTGGCTGTTCAGGAACCAAAAAGACATGTTTATCGAACTTGACCGTTTTGCAGTTTCCTGTAATTTACCATTTCAAGTTTTCCATTTCTAACGATTATTTTTAGTGAAACAAGGGGCAAATACGATCACTCGCCACTCAACTGAGTCCTCCCTCACCATCCCTTTCGAGCGTACTTTCCGTAATTTGGACGTGAATCGCCCCACTGGTGGGGACGCCTTATCCCAATTTAATTTCTGTGGTTGCGGATGGCCCCAACACATGTTGTTGCCGAAAGGCACCGAAGCTGGCTATTTGTGTCAGTTATTTGTTATGATTTCGAACTACGCAGATGATAGGGTGAGTGACATGAATTCGTTATCGAAATTTTTGTTATTTTAAAATTTTATTTAGGTTGAACAAGATACGTCAGGTACGTGCAATGATGGTGACACTTTTTGTGGAATCAAAGATAAGTTGTATCCGGATCGGCGCTCCATGGGTTATCCGTTTGATAGAATGCCGAGGGATGGGGTTGACACCCTTCAGCAATTTTTGACCCCCAATATGAGGGTGCAAGATGTGGTGATCCAGTTTAGTAATCGGGTTGTCAAGCCACGCAGTCGTGATTAGTTTTATAATAAGTGAATTGTGTTTGATCTTTATTATGTAACCGCTCTAACGCTTCCGCATATTATTAATAAATTTGCTTTCAAAGTGATTATTTTGTTTTATTACGTATTTCGATTAAAAAAAAATGGGTTAGCGGATTAGTTCTTTGACGCGTCAAAATTTTATATCTACAATGTGAGTTACGAGGCATGATTCTTAAATTTAAGAAAATAGCACGTAATCATTGAAAAATGTAATATCCAACTTAAGACCGTTAAAACATAAAAAGATAAACGTAACATGAATGATATTACGAGAATGATTTGAAATATTGAAAGAAAAATTAATACATACTTAATTGTTTTAATAATATAACATTATGTAAATTTTGTCACACCGAAATGGAAATGACACACCTATCCTGAGGGAATGTGTAAAAACGTAAACGTAAGAACGCAAAATTTAAACGAATCTGAAAATAAAAATGTCTTAAATCATAATATTAGTAATTAAGAATGACAATACAATAAAAACATAAAAATTGAAGCACCTAGGAAGTCGTAATAATGCAGAACGTAAAAATGTAGGAATAAAAACATAAAATTGCTGAATTATTGAAAGTAAGCTTAAGACTACATATCGTATCTAGGTATAACACTATTATAATATGCAATAGCGCAGCCAGAGATAGAGTTTAGGGGAGGGGGTTTACCTAAGTAAAAAAATTCGGGCACTTATTTAAACGTCATTTCATAAAACACGATGTGGTATGGACTTAATTAAAACCTTAAACATTGTTCAATACACTTTAGCCGAAATATACAAAATAATGAGTTTTTATTTTTTTTATAATTTATATTATACTGTTTTAAAGCTCTGGTGCTCTTATCTTTTACATGTATTTGAATTATTAGTGATAATAATAAGTATTTAAAAAAATATTCCTTTAATTGTATGCAATTGAGTGCAAATGGATCAATTTTGAGGTTTTTAATTTTTTCGATTGTTCTCGAAATGGGCGATTTTCGGTATCCGGAGCGATTTATTGCTCATAATTTCGTAATTATTGATGCTAGTCCTTTTTGTTTGGTACCGTTGGGAAGCAAATTTAATTTTCTAGTATAAAAAAAGATAATTGTCCTACATTAAATAGTTATCGAGAAAATTACTGATAAATTCAAAAATATCCAAAATATTAATTCAACTGTAACTCCTAAACGATCAAGAATTTTGCAATTTTCTCGACGCCAATCGATTTCTTGGAACACTTTACATAGTATGTATGCATAAAACCGTTATGACGTTTGAAGTCAAGTTTTGCCGCAATTATGTTATGATATAGTTGGTACCAACAATATTTAAGACTCACTATAGAATAAGACGATTACCCCCCACGGTGGTTCAGGGGGCTTGCGGTAGAGATACCATAAACAAATTTGCATTTCTTAGGACAGGCACGTTTCAAAGGTTTGTAGGAAGAGATGGTCCGTAACAGAAATTTGTTTTTGGTCTTTCATAAAAAAAAAAATAATTTTAATATTCTGCTATTTTTCGAGATTGTTTCTTTACAAATCTGCATTATCACTTTAACATTAAATTAATATACAGGCTGTTCCGTCTAAACCCCACTTTAGAAGTATTGGGAGTTGGAATAATTGTATTTATTTGAAAATTGGTACATAGCCATAAACCATTAAGTCCTCCTAAATAAAAATATTTTCAAGATGGCGGCACTTCCGGTTATACCGGAAGTCGGTCTCAACTTTCTTATTTTAAATGGAAAGGTATATTTTTTACTGCGTTTTTAGATTAATCAGGTTATTTTAAGGGAGTTTTCATCAGCTTTCCCTATACCTAAATTTAGCCGTTTTTGAAATATTTGGAGTTTTTCAAAAAATTTTGGATTTGCACCTTCCACTTTAAAAACCGGTATCTCTGCCATTTTATTAGATTTTAAATTCCTTTTTTTGGCGTTTGAAAGAGAAAGCTTAGATCCTTTTTCTGGTGTTTTCAAATTTAAAAAAAAAATAACATATCCCAAAATTTTAAGGTTACTTTTGTAATAATTCAAATACTCATAACTCAATTTTTTCAAATGAAATACCCCAATTTTTATTTTACTAAATAGAAGAGAATTTAATTGTGCATTGATCTGTATTAACATTCCCTATACCTAAATTTAATAATTTTCATGTTATGGACTTTTTTTAATACTACAGAAAATTTATTACTAGCCATACCCGTTTTCACATAGCTTGCTATGGAAATCAAAAATGTCAAAATTGTTTCTCAGTAAACGTCGACAGTGACTTATTATTTGCCAAATAGTGCCAAAATATGGAGGATCAAAGTTATGCAAACTTAATTATTTTTGATAGGTTCTACCATGCAATCATTATTTAAAGCTAACAAGTGAGAAAAGTTTATTTTTGTTTAATGAACGATATCATAATTTTGTTACACTCTCCTTAAATACAAAATAAATTAATTAAAGCTAAGTTTGAGTAGCTTTGACTCTCTATATTTTGGCACTATTTGTCAAATAATAAGTCACTGTCGACATTTATTGAGAAACAATTTTGACATTTTTTATTTCCATAGCAAACTATACGAAAACGAATGTGGCTAATAACAAATTTTCGGCAGTCTGAACAAAAAGTCACCATAACTTAAAAATTATTAAATTTAGGTATAGGGAATGTTAATACAGATCGATACAGAATTAAATTCTCCTCCATTTAGTATAAAAAAAATTGGGGTATTTTATTTGAAAAAATTGAGTTATGGGTATTTGAATTATTACAAAAGTAACCTTAAAATTTTATGGTTTGTTAATTTTTTTTCAAAATTTTAAAACACCGAAAGAAAGATCTAAACTTTCTCTTTCAAACGCCAAAAAAAGGAATTCAAAAGAAATTTAAAAAAATAGTAGAGTTACCGGTTTTTAGGTGCAAATCCAAAATTTTTTGAAAAACTCCAAATATTTCAAAAACGGCTAAAATTAGGTATAGGGAAAGCTGATGAAAATTCCCTTAAAATAACCCAATTAATCTAAAAACGCAGTAAAAAATATACCTTTTTATTTAAAATAAGAATGTTGAGACCGACTTCCGGTATAAGCGGAAGTGCCGCCATCTTGAAAACATTTTCATTTAGGAGGACTTAATGGTTTATGGCTATGTACCAATTTTCAAATAAATACGATTATTGCAACTCCCAATACTTCTAAAGTGGGATTTAGACGGAACACCCTGTATAAATTGCCAAATTTATGCCAGTACTAAATTAAAAGCCTACCACCAAAAATTCCTGAGAAAAAAAAGAGCCGTACTCTTTTGTAAATCTTCAGGGTAGTACCACCAGCAGTGAAAAATTATTACGGCCGACCGCAAGGCTGCTTAATCCTCATAAAGCTTTGCATACGTCAATCTCAAATATTCCTGGTGACGACTATAAAATCGGAAACAATTGAATACCAAATTCGAATGTTCAATTTAGTTGTTTCTAGAATATAATTTTAGTTTTAACACTCAAAACCCCCCACTCGCTGCGCCACTGATAATATGTGAAAATGTAAGAACATGTAAGAAAATGTAGGTGAAAAAATTTGGTGATTGAAAAAAAAATTCCAAAACAAACGTAAATAATAGAAAAATGTAAAAACATGAAACTTAACAATAGTTGTAAAAAGTAAAAACAAGAAAAAATATTTTCCAAAATTAATGTTGGAATATTTGCAAAAGAGACATTTTTAGATCCGTGGCATTGTAATTTTTCTATTTTCGATAATATTAAAAAAACTTTGAGCGAAGTACGTACCTAAACATAAAACTCTGTATTTAGCACAATTTTTTTGTTTGAAAATATTTCCAACTGTCTTCTTAATTCTTTCCAGCGTAACCGCTTTTTGTCGAAATGGGCTCTTACCTACCTGTGCGTGTCCCAACAATGACCAGATAAAGACGACCCGGTCGCAATAACTAGGTAAAAAGTCCCTGATCGGGGTTAGATCCCACGATCATTGGTTAAAAAAGCGCAGGGCGGAGCAGCGCTCCTTGCTGGGGGCATTTTGGACCTTCATCAAAGACCTGTTCCATCTCACTCCGCAAACCCATCGACTGTTTGCCAGACGGAGAAGCAGACAGTAGTGAGGTGGCATTATACAAAATTGCCTTCTTTGTATGGGGTCCGTTTTAATAGACGCAGTCGTCCAGCTGAACTCTCCCATCTCTCCTCCAAAGAGGATTCCCAAACCTCCAACGATCCACTCCAATAACATGTGTTTTTTTTAATCCGAAATGAAAAAAGCTTAACACCACTGTGGTCGAATGTAACTGGGGACAAACAGTTTTAGAAAATTTATAGAACGAAGTGGTGCGTTTCTCACAGCTTGTAAATCTCTGGTATGTGTTTGAGTTTGATTTTGTGATAAATTTTCGCTTCGCGGGAGGTCCGACTTGGAGCCACTTGCGGCAGGTGTTTCGCGCTAACCGGTTAATCAAAAGAAAATAAATATTAAAAGCATGCGCCAAACGGGTTTCGAAACGATTTATTGTTTATCGTGCAACCTCCTGCAGAGATTATTGCTCAATGGCGAGAGGTCAGGGGTGCCCGGATTTTGATTAGTCTAACTGGATTTGACCGAATTTGTCCTTGCCAGTGCTCTTTTTAATAAATCTTATTGATGTTTTCCATGCGAGATTTATCGGTTTCGCAAAAGCGGTTATTTTCGATTAATGACTCTCGGAAGGACGATTATTGGTGCGTGCGAAATGTAAACATGATTAACGGATGCTTGATGCAACGTGGAAATTTAAAGGGAAAAACCACAAGTGAAGTTTTTATCGGTATAAAATTGTTGTAAATCCCCTTGTCCCTACTTTTTTTCAAAATCAATTGCAACTTAAATTAGGTACCCCCTACACATAGTCTACATTTTATCTACTACAAATAATAAACATTGTTGATTGTTGTTTGTCCGATATAGTCACAATAATTTATTACAATTAATACGCATTTTACAAATAGCCAAAGCAAAACAGAATTACGATGCAAAATTAGTCTATTGCTGGGCTTCTCAACCTTTTCTCACTAAATACTTCATTATTCCATTTAAATCATACATTGTCCAATAGTTATTGTTAATAGTTATTGTATGTAAATGTCAATTAAAATTAAAAATTTCATTGTTAAATCAAAATACAACTTTGTAAGTTGATGTAGGTATTTTAAATTTTTACTCATTTTTTTTAGATAAAATTATTCCATTCCATGTATCAATGTTTTTCCAAGAAACAAATGCGAAAAATAAATAAAAGCTTACTCTTCCATTATCATTTATCTTTCTTTCTAAAGTTTTGTCAAATTTTTTTCGATACATCAATTCTAATAAATCAGATATCAAAATGGTTAATGATAAAAAATCATTATCCTCATTTTTAATTTCATTTTTAAAAATGTCCATTTTATCAATAGTTCTTTACTTTTGATAGTTAACTAAATACGTATACAACTTTTAAATAATGTATTATTTTGTTATTCGTTTCTGTAATAAAAAAAGCGTTTGGTGCAAAACAGCGTAAGTCGAGAAGAGATTTACCACATTTTGAAAAAAAAAAAAAATTAAACCATGTATGTTTTTTCTGGCAGCATTCAGTGTTAGACATCTTATAAGCATAACAAAATAAAAAAACACATCTTTTAAATAATACTTTAAAAAATAGTTTCCAAGTTCCAAAGTCCATTTCTTCCGGATTTACCTTATGCAACTGAATTAAACTGAATTAAAAGTCTAATAAGAGTCATGTAAAAAAAGGTAAATGAAATAATCATAAAGTCTTCAATTCGAATTCTCCTCGTTATCAGATTCATCAATTGCGACCAATTTAAAAAAATCTTCTAGAACATGCCTAGTAATATCCGCTAATTGCACGACAGTCGATAAAAACAGACACAACAACTCATCATAATAATTAATAAATTATAATTCATGGCTTATTTCTGTCGATTAGGAAAAAAGAATCAATGCATTTGCTCATTTCTTGGACATTTTTTATTTGCTTATTAATAGACCAACTCCTACTGATAAAATTCGACAAAAATAGTCCCCCACGTGCGTCATATTATTGCCCGTTCCGTGTGGTACCCAAAAAACGCGTGTTTTCCGTCCATTTCCTTGATGTCCAATTCGTGTTAATGTGTAAATAAGATTACAATGCAGTAATTTGACCCCCCGATCCGGTTATTCCCAGTTTCCAATCAGTGATACTAAATACGAAAAATTACAACATCAATTGTGTTGCAATTTACTCAATCTCGGTTGGGGGCTTTGTGATAATTTATCTCGAGCCAAAAATACATCCATTGTGAAATTTTCACGTAAAGTGTGATCAAAAAACAATTTCGATTGAATTGTTTACATCCTGTGTAGACACCTCACCGGAAATTGATAAGAGATTACTCGATTCCATGAATGAGGTGTTAACAGATCATTCATAAACGTAGCTGTTATCAGAAAGTAGTATCAAGGTGATAAGGAGGATGCACCTCTGAGAAAAAATTGTGAAAATTATTGCGACTTGTGGAATTATTTCGACGGTTATCAGCGACTTGAAACCAGTTACGGGGTCAATAAATGAGCAACGTTTATCAAGCCCCTCTGACCATAAAAACCAGCAAACTAGAATTTTCTAGTTAGTATCGACTTTAGAATGACTTTCTTCAGACTTATCTTAAGTCTACTTTGCCCCCCGCCAATCCCAAACCAATCAAATCCAAATGGTAACAAGACGTTTATTATCAATATTTAAATTTACACAATATGATTATTTTTATACTTGAAACAAAACAAATTTCAAGTGGTTTGTTCCTCTCCTCGAGTGGATCAGAAAGAGATAGAGATGGATGTGTTCTTATCACAACTTATATAAACTGAAATTTCTCCCGATTTGTCTTATTTGAAATCAGAAGTTGGTGCCAGCAAAATGCTTTTGTTTGACTGCAGAATGATCGAGGGCCAACCCCTCCACTACTACTACCAACCCTACCCTGAATATTTCTACCCCTACAAAATGGAAATTAATGAAATTAGAGAAGACATAATCGTCCCCAGTTCACCCAATAGCACTCAGGTAGAAAACGAACAAAATTAAAAAAAAACAAACCCAAAAATATTTTTTTTAATAGAGCGACAGTGATAACTCCCTATCGAGCATCGAAGTCTCCCCTAAACCAATCCGGGCCCGGAGCGTCATCCAACACACCCCCAAAAGCCCCAAAACAAACGAAGTCCGATGCGGGTGGAAGTCCTGCGGGATCACTTTCGACTCCCTAGACCAACTCGCCAGTCACGTGACCAAAATCCACGCATCCAGTGGCCCCGGAGGATTATTCTATTGCGGGTGGGAAGGCTGCTCCAGAAATAGCAAGGGATTCAATGCTAGGTAAGCCAACTCGCTTAATCCATCCAACTCCGACTAATGAGCCCTAATTTAGGTACAAAATGTTGGTACACGTGCGAACACACACGAACGAAAAACCGCACCAGTGCTACCAATGTGACAAATCCTTTTCGCGCGCTGAAAATTTGAAAATCCACTCGAGGTCACACAGCGGGGAAAAACCGTACGTGTGTCCGGTTCCGGGCTGTAACAAGGCGTACTCGAATTCCAGTGATCGGTTTAAGCACACTAGGACGCACCAAGTTGAGAAACCTTACCAATGCAAAGTCCCCGGGTGCCCCAAGAGGTACACTGATCCCAGTAGTCTCCGGAAACATGTCAAGACCTACAAACATTTCGTCGACAAGGTGGATGAAAATGTCAAAAATAACAGTATTGAGAAGGTACAAGAAGCGCATTCGTGCGATTGCACACACATGTGTTGCGCGGGGAAGGATAAGGTCCGGTTCGGGGGTTTGATTGGGTACATGACGGAAAGTCCGTACTTTTTCGCACCCCAGCAGGAAATGGATGTGGACGTGCCGTTGGATTTGAGTATTAATAGGAAAGTTTGACTTTTAAGAGTATTGTGTTTGTTAGAGTAGATCGTATTTATTTTATTTAATTTTGTTAATGGCAATAAGACATTGTGATAACCTTTTTATATTTATTGATGCAGAGCTCTGCTTATTTAATAAAAATGAAACCAGTTTTCGGAGTTTTAGTCTTGAGGGGGTTCACAAATACGTCTCATGAAATTCGAGGAATTTATTATTTAAATAATTATTTAATTTTCATTATTTAAATTTCATTATTTATTTTAAAATTCATATAATTTGGGTAAAATGAAAAGTAACAATCAAAAATAAATCAATTTATTGATCAAATTACAGTTTTATTCTGCATAAGCTGGCGCATACCGTCGACCATGATATTCAAAGAACGCATGTCTTCCTTAACAATCTCCACCAATTTCGAAATACCATTTTGTTGCAATTGGAGAAAATCTTTCAGTTCAGCTTGAGACTCCTGTACCAATTTATACCGTGGTTGTGGGGGCCGACTTGTATTTTCCATGAGTTTCACCGTCGAAATTAACTCATTTAACTGACCCTGAAACACCCAGCAATAAACAAAACTGTTGAGAATTACCACAGGCAGTACCTTAAACTGTGTCGGAACATTAAGATGTGCATACATCGTTTCGAGTTTCCCTTTCAAATACTCCTCTTCAGGCTGCAAGGCCAAGCCATTTTTTCGTATACTTTCCTGTCTAACCAAAATCTACAAAAAATCCAACTACTTCAACAATTCCACAAAAAATAAAAACATTACTCTCAATGTTCTATGTTGCAAATGCAGGAATCTGTGTTTAAGCTCGTTAATTCGTGCGAGTGAAGCCGCATGCTTTTTCTTCAATTCGGCCAACTCGTTTGTGATTTTCTCCTCAAAAGCCTTATGTAAGCCCGTTTCGTGTTCCTGTTTCAATTTGCGGGCCTTAAGGTCATTAAAACCGTAAATCGGCACTGGCATGTATTTACTAGGGTTTGGGTTATCCATAATCGCCGCCCTCCACATTTGAGGGTCGAAACCTTGAGGCACCGTTTTTAAGTATTCTTCCAATGCTGCTTTCGAGGGTGTTACATACGCAATGATAGTCGTAACACCAACGTTAGTCAATTGTTGTTTTTGCGTTGGTTGATTCAAATAGTTGGCCAAGTCGGTGGCTGGGATTTTTCGGCTGGTTCCGGTGACTCCTTTTTCCATAACCACAATTCTTAATTCGGATTGTGTGTCAGAAAGGGCTTTGATGTGTTGGATTGTAACCTTGAGGTTGGGTTTATTACCCAGAATCCCACTAATGCCATTGATTAGGACTTGTTTTTGCGAACTGAGTTCAGCGTATTTTCGGTTAAAAATCAACTTGACTATACCTTCTGTGTTATCATGTTCTGGAATTATGTTATAACCGACTGCTTTGAACCGATAAAACGGGTTATGAACGGTGTATTCAACCGGTGGTTGATTCGGACTGTAATACCCCTTCCCGGTACCCCAACAAGCTTGTAACAGATTCCACTTCTTCAAAATATCATCCCTCTCATCATTAAAAATGTTTATAGCATATATCGACTGAATTACAAGCTGGTTTTGTTGTTGTTGAGTTGTGACTGCATTTTGCGCAACACCTAAATAAAAAGTTACAGATTCCTGTAATGGGTACTCGAGTATTTACCTGGAGGTTGTGCCGGTTTTGCCCCAAAACCTCCTCCAAACAAACTCCCTTGTGTTTGGCCAAACCCTCCACTCGCCCCGAACCCTCCAAATCCCCCAGTTGTTTGTGTACTCCCAAAACCTCCAAATAAAGATGGCGCACTTGTCGTTGTAGTACCCCCGAATAATCCAAACCCTGACCCCGTTGTACCTCCCCCAAATAAACCTCCCGAAGTAGTTGCAGTCCCCCCAAACGAACTCCCAAACAAACTTGGGGCCGAAGTTGTCGTAGTACCAAACAAACTCGGAGCTGGGGTACTCCCTGCTCCAAATAAACTAGGAGTAGACGTCGTGACGCCCCCGAAAAGACTCGGTGCTTGCGTTGTGGTACCACTCCCAAATAAACTCGGGGCCGTACTAGGCGTCGAAAATAACGAAGTCGAAGTTGTGGGAGTACCGAAAAGGGTTGGTTTTGTTGTGGGAGTACCGAAAAGACCGCCTCCTGTCGATTGACCAAAACCCGTACCAAAACTAGGAGCTGAAGATGATGCTGGAGTTCCAAAAGTTGAACCAAATGCCGGAGTGGAAGTTGCAGGGGTTCCGAAAGTACTACCGAAACCTGAGGATTGAGCAGGAGCGCCAAAAGTTGAACCAAAACCGGTCGACGGTTGGGAAGTGGTTCCGAATGAAGTTCCAAAACCGCCGAAACCGGTACTGGCTGTGGTCGTGGTTACCCCAAATGGGGTACCGAAAGCAGTGGCTGTGGATGAATAATAAGAAAAAATAAAAATGTGACTAGGTGTTTACTTGCCTTAGTAAGAAATGATAAGAAATATGCGTTTTATGTTAAAGAAAACACAATAAACACAAAATTGTTTGAAATTTACCACGTTTTTTATTTTTTGACAAATTCCTCGATAAATTCCATGAAAATGTTTTACAAAGGAAATGGTAACGAATTTAAACATCCTTGATAGAAAACCACAAGAGTTGTTAAATGTTCAATAAAAGAAAAACGAAAAACAACGTAAGAACAAACAAAAGTAAACAGAAACATTATTAATTCTGCATATTTTGAGAAACAAAAAGATTCAGAATTCTAGAATTTCGATCAAAGTATATTTTACGACAAAATTTCGAAACGGAATCTAATCTCAAGAAAAAAATGCAAAACAATGCGAATATTTATCATGCAAAAAATACGCTGTTGCTACCGTATATCTTAAAAAATAAATGAAATTGTTTTAATCTTTCAAATGTCATTCCAGACGAATTTTTTCAAAATATTTTTCAAGGTTTACATTGAAATGGGTAGAAGCCAGATTTCCTAAGATTTCGTATTTTTGAAACCACATTTTAAAAGTTCTCGTCCATTTTGCATAGTTTGTTCCTTCGTCTAAAAAAACCCTTCCAAATTTCATATCAAAAGTGACGTCTCTCATTTGTCCCAACCACAACAAATTGCATTAAAAACAGCATTTTATGAGTAATCCCCTCGTTGTTGTTTAATTTTTACTAGGAATTAGGAGGAAATGAAGAAAAATCGTGGTCGCACATATAAACAATAGCGATAAAAATTCAAAGCGTACGAAGAAACTTTCAGTCGCTGATAAGTTCTTGCAGTGTTAAGTCGAGAGCTAAGTGTTTTTCCTTCGCAAAATAATACGACTTCAAAGACGATGGTAAGTTTTATTTTTATTTTTTCTGGCTCTATTTAAATATATCATTTTCAGGAATTCACATTTCCCACTAAAAGTGCAACAACGGCTATTAAAAGTGTCGGATCGACACTTCAAGTCACAGACGGCGAAAACATGCTTAAAATAGGGCAGAGTTTTACCCCTCCTGCTACTAGCGACTTAACCAACAGTGCCATTTCGGAAACGATTAATACTATTACCGAAATTACCAACAGCACAGAGGCTTCTACCACTTCTGAGTTTCTTGGAAATTTCACCACTACCGTTAATACACTGGTAACCGAAGTGTCCAGCAGTACTAGAGAAACCTCTACAATCCCTGACACTTTTGAAAACAACACTAATTCAATAATCACCGAAATAACAAACAATGCTACAACAATCACAGAAGTGGAAAGAAGTTCTCTTACTACTACCCCATTTAACGTATTTTCTTCAAGTACGGATATGTCGAACGCAACAAATTACGAAGATTATGAAGTTGAAGGAAAAACTTTGTACGCCGTTTTGGGCGTGATTATTGTCAGTTTGCTTTTAATATTGATTATTCTGATTATCATTTATAAAAGATATAAAGCTAGGCGTTCAGGATCGCTTGATTGTGCAACTGATTTGAGTCAAGTTACCATTTCAAGCGGAAGAATGAAATCCTATTAATTACATTTTGTTTGATATTTGTTATGCTTTACTATAATTATTATATTTTTGTTATTTGCTTAAGTAAACTTATGTGTTGTAAAATCGTTATTGCTATAAAATACAGTTTTGAATAATAATATTTAGGTTCTTTTGATATTAAACACGTTCAGTCAAGCTCCAGTAACAAAAAAAGTATTATTTCTAAACAAGCCTTATCAATGTTTTGCTAAGGAAATAACTAACTGTGTACTGCACAGAACAATTGTGATAAAAATTTAATTTGAATATGTAGAATACCTGAGTTTCAACACAATTTTTAAGCACTTACTCACATGTGCAAGTGTAACAATCACCTCAAAACTATTTTTGTTGACCTTTAAAAACATTTAAAGGACCAATTAACATTTTTTCTGTAAAAAGTGCAAAAATTTGTATTAATATAAGAATTACACAAAAAGTTACTGTTTGAGTATAGATTTACCCGGAATTTTTTTATTATAAGCTCAATAATAAAAAATAAAAACGTTACAACAGGCATTTGTGCGACACAATTAATTGTTTTTTAATTACTGTTTAAAAAGAAAATAAGTACATGAAGAAAACTTAACCTAACTTTCTTACTATAGAAAAACTTACGTTTATTCGGCGTACTTCCAAATGTTGACTGGTTCGCATTTCCGAAAGAAAATGCCATAACTGTATTAATTTAACGTTATTGTTACATAAAAATAGTAATTACAATTTTTTAAACGAATTATTTATAAATTAAACTTATTAACCTGTCAAAATCGGATATTTTGACAATTGACAGTACCGCCAATACAAAAAAATGGCCTCAAAATTAATTATTTTGCAGTCTTTTGTAGCAGAAAAAAGTAAAAAATTGGTATTTTCTATGTTTTTCTGTTTTTCAATTTGTACTTTATGATGGAACACAGGCATAATTTTTTTTACTTTTATAATGAATTTCAGTAAGTCGGAAATATGGTTCAGTATTTTAGGTCAAACAATATTTAATGTTTGGTTTGGTCCACTGTAACAATTTCGCTTGAGTGATCTTTCGACTTTCATCCCCTTTGTCAATTGTCAATTATTGCTGACATTTGGCATTTGCAATTGTTGGGTTGTGTTTTTTGCACTTTGATATCGCAATGTTTTTGTGTTAATATTTTCAGCAAATAAGAGTTAATTTTCATTTAATTTCAACAAAAAAGTGCGCATTGTTTTATGGGGTTTAAACACCGGTACATCGCGTGTCAGTGAAATATAATCAAATTTTTCGATTTATTTTCGTTACAATGGCTGAAAGTAACGGCGAAATGGAAGACGATATTATCATAAACGACCAAGACGGCCTCCCCAACGTCCACCCCAACCTCCTCGCGGAAGCCGATATCGATAGCCCCGAACATGTGACCGACGACGAGTTTGAAGACCTGCCGACGTCCCTCATCGTCACCAACATCCACGACACTGTCTTTACCTCATCTGGTAAGCAGCTCCCATAAAACCCCAAAATATTTCATTTGATGATTCTAGAGAAAAAGCGCGAGATAGAGAATCTATTCCGGATCTATGACCCGGATGTGACATTCCAGTGGCTGCGCAGCTTCCGAAGACTGAGAGTGAACTTCCAGACCCCAGTGGCGGCGGCAAGTGCCCGCATTCAGCTCCACCAATACAAGATAAACGACTCAGTGATCACGTGTTACTTTGCTCAACCCGTTACCCCCGTCAAAAACCCCAGTTTGCAGCCGCCAGCCCCCTTCAAGCAGTTCCTAATTTCGCCACCGGCGTCGCCCCCTCTCGACTGGGAGCCCCGGCCGGAAGGTGAGCCCATTATCAATCATGACCTTCTTGCAGCTTTGGCGACTCTCACGCCGGGGGCGTCGCACGAGGTGCATCCCCCGTCCCCCGGCCAGCCCAGCATTGTGGTGCACACGGCCCTCGGGGTGGACAATGCGGGGGCTAAGGGGAGATTGCCACAGACGTCGTGTCCAGAACGGAGTTAATGTTTTGTACAGGTTTTCAAAGTTATTTTTAAGTGTGAGCTTTCATTAGAGCCTCTCAATATGTCAATTTCTCTCTATGTAGAATCTGTCACTCATTTATTATGGAATTACGTGATTGATTTGTTGGTTGTAACTGTATAATTAATTTAACTCAATGTGATAATAAAAGTGTTGCTAATAAAAGATAATTCCGAAAGTACTCATCGGGGAAATTTAAGACAATTTCAAACATGAATCTGTAACGGACTTTCACTTAGATCCATTATTTTCTAAAACACTAGTTGAGCCTCCAAAAATTGAAAAACTTGTTTTCAGTACTTTGGTGAATAACAACCAACTTCATTTTTTGGAGGGTGAGGATAAAAATTTCAAATGTAAGTCCATACTCAGTTTAGAGTAACTTTTCTTTCGCAATTACAAAAAAACTTGTGAACTTCCTTTGTATATTTATTAACGACAACGAATTTAAATGTTTAGTTCATGCTAGTCTTTAGTCTGTGATTTTTTCTCTTTTCACCATTTTAATTTTAAGTAGATTCGTATATTGTTTATTTTTTGCTTACTATATTTACACGATTTACGAAATTCAGTAACATTAAAAACGATAACACAAAATTTTTGTTAGTTTATTTGGTTGTGACAAAATTATCGATTTAAAGTTGCTGCAATTTCGTGTAAAACAAGTTTGATCAACTTTATAAATAAAAAAAAGAATGTAAACGTACCAAAAAATACGGATACGTATTTGTAAAATGGCTATGTATATTTTGTATAGTCGTAATGTATGTCCACTGACGTTCTCGAATTATTCCGCAATTCCGAAGCTTGAAATTATATAATTACGTAAAAAGGAGATTATTTTCGTTTATGGATAATTTATGCTTGTTTTAGACTATTTTTCAAGCTTTATCCCAGAACAATAGTTCGTATTCACTTTCTATTATTTTAATGGTAATAAAATAAACAAAAAGACGTTAACTATGTATCTATGTGTAAATAAAGTTATTCGTTGATAAATTAGTTTTCCTTAATTTTTTATTATCATCACAAGCTCCATAGATTCTAGATCCTGATTTAAAAAATTTTTCCAGTCACGTGGTCCCTAGATTTACGTGACTTATTTGGTACGAAAATGTTACATATTTTGATTTTGCTATTCAAACAGGGTTTTACTTTTATAAAAATATTTATTTTATGAATAAATAGTAGACATTAAGTCCACACTCCTACTACACTAACAGTCACTAGCCCGCTTCACCTGTTAACCCCCAGCGGTTGCATTTGTTCGGAAGTTGGTGGTTTGGAAGTGACTGTTTCCTCCTCATCCGGAGTCTTCTTCTTGCAACAGGAAGTGAAGAAAGTGTCGCCTTTCCCGAATTCTTCGCCGTCTTGTATTGTTTGAGGCATGGGTTTGTTCAAAGTTTCCGGGAGGAAAAGCGTCAGAAAACCGGAGATTAGGGCAATAACTGCGAAGATAATGGACGGTAGGGTTGGATCGAACGAATCCAGGAGTGTTATGAGAGGAGTTAGGGCACCGGAAGTTCTCGCACACATCGCGCCGATTCCGAGAGCGGAGTTTCGGACAACAGTGGGGAAAAGTTCGGCTGAGTAATTGTAAATGATCGCGAAAGAACTAGCGATGAGGAATTTGCCAACGACGACGAAGGCGGTCGATTCGGTACTTCCCATGGTTAGATTCGCTGCAGCGATGCAGCAAATCCCGCCAAGAATCATATTGAGGGCGGTTAAGGACCGCCGACCCATCCTGTCCATCAAATAGACAGTTAGAACATAGCTGGGCAATTCCACCAAACCCATGACAAACAAAATTAAAAACGGATCGCCACTCAACTGACCCGTATTCAGCGACAACCCATAATAAACCAGCGAGTTCGCAAACCAATTCAAACAGACATTCAAAGTTTTAATTCGCAAATTTGGTGTTTTAAATAGATCCAAAACTCCGACGGAGTCTTCGGTTTTGGTCCGACTTTCGGCCGTTCCTTTCGATACGAATTCGGCCGCTTCGAGATTAATTGGGCTTTTATTCATTTTGAGTGCCTTTTTGACGATTTCGACGGCATCACGTGACCGGCCATTGGCCCATAACCATCTGGGTGACTCGTCCATGAGCCAATAGTGACCAATAAGAAGCACACTGTGCAGTCCGTAGACAACTTGGAGCAGTTGACGGTCTTTTATGAGGGCCCCCCAGCCCGCGACGAGCATAATGCCACAAGCGAAAGCCGCTTGGAAGGCCACGCCACACATGGAGCGCTTACTGGGGCCCACTAGCTCCATCGTCAACACGAAACCTGACAAAAACGAAATTAAGTGTTAACACTCAAAAACAAAAACTTTTTTACCTGGTATGTAAGCCCCAGCGGATCCGAAAATCCCATACAAGTACCTCAGGGCTAAAAAGGAGTAATAATCCGGGGTGAAAGCCACTGCAACTCCGATTACTAGTTGCAATAAAGCTGACCAGCAGAAAACCGGTTTTCGTCCGAACTTATCCGCCATATTCCCGAGGGTTACAGCTCCGGTGAATACCCCAAACATATAAATGGCTTGAGCTACAGCCCCCATCCATCTATTATCACAGACGAAACTCCATTCAATCGCTCTGGAAGTCTTATAGTACGTGTAGTCGTACACCCAGGAATCACATCGGTACGACTCATTGGTGGTGGTATTAAAGAGGCTACAACTGTCGAAATCTCCAGAAGGGAGTTTGGGAATGTATGAAGCGAGTTCGGACGAATTTAATTTCGTCATTGTGAGATTGAAATCGACCCCTGGAATCTCACATCTGGGGGAAAATTTATTACTTCAGAGCTTTGGGAGTGTTGGGGGAATTACCTGTGTTCAGGTACTGCAGCCACTGTTACAAGGGAAAGCATGTGGAGGCCGGCAGTGACTGCTGAGAGGATGTGAAGGCTGAATTGCCACATCTGGTAGCGACCGAAGTCACCTAAAAGAAGATAATTTTTGCATAAAAGCGTAAAGTATTGTAGATTCCGGAAAATACATTTTCCGGCCTTGACACTTTTGTTGTGGATCACTGGACCAAAACTATATGCAAAATAAAAAGATTTGCCGATATGGGAGTACTTTTTTATGAAATTATTTTATCCTAAAAGTCGTAATGGATGCTATTTATGTTGATTACGAAAAACATACAATAAACAAGAATTTGTTTTTAAAAATAAAACCGACTGATAATTGGGGAATTATGTAAAACTGTTTAAATACTACAAAAAATTTCGAACTTGTCAAGGGCGCAAAGTTATTACTTTACTCCCGTGACACAAAAATTATAGCAACTGTTAAATTAAAATCCTGCCAAACTTTTATTTTGTGGTTTTGAAACACAACTAGGAACTAATTTGGTATTGATGTTTCTTTGTCTAACGGAGTTTTACAAACAAAAATGTTTTTATTGAAGAATAAATTTTTTTGTCGCAATAAATTGTATGAGATTTGTTCTTGTTTTTTATTTATTCTGGACCAATTGTGTTATTTGACCCACAATTTTATCTCTCAATACACTGATAAGCCAAATTGTGTTTGATGTGTAATATTTTAATGATACAGGTTATAGTCCCATCATTTATTTCCTAATATCTTTTTAATTAGAGATAAAATTTAAGAGCATAAAACTGTCTCTGGTCCGATAATTATAAAAAAATACTCAATTCAGATTTATATCATTTATCACCAAGTGAATTTCCCTGTTGACAATTAAATTTTGCAAGAAGTGATAACATCGATTGACGTAATTTCGTAAGTGGGGTAAAAAATCCAAGTAAATATAGCGCCAGGGCTAATTAAACACAATTAGCTTAGCAAGTGAGCATTACCTGAATGTGTTAATTGAGTTAATAAAAACGATCTTTGAACGATAATTTTACTAAATACACTTCGTTAGTCATTTTTTTTACTACAAGTTGCGATAATTGAATTGAAGTCATTTCCTTTGAAACCTCAAGACTCGCTTCGATGTTTAAAAACAAACAGAATGCAACATTGTTGCTTTGAATTTTTACGAAAACAGTAGTAATAATAAATAGTAAATTATGTGTCTCAACCTATTGTATGCATTATTATTTTCCAAACTGGACAGGAAATGACTTATTTTGTCTCCAGGTCAAGCTCAAGGGTCCCGATTTTAGTCAACATTCATGTTGAGAAAGGGCTTTATTCTCGGATATTTTCCGTCAGAAGATAATCGCAAAGGCGAGGTCGTTCACATTATTATATGTAAATCATTATCTCGGATTCGTTATGGTTTTAATTTTTATTTTCATGACCACAAGTGTGTCAATCTACGTTTCCATCTCTTTGTACTCGGAGGAAACAAGCAATTTTGAAAAATCTGCAAATATAATAAATCACGATATAGTTGCAACGCCTAGATAAACATTTTGATTCGGAAATATTGGGGACAAATCAACAGCGATAAAAACAGTGCTAGTAAGTCAAGAACGAAAAATGGGGCCTTTGTTTTTTAGCACGATTTTGAAATGTGATTGAGCCATTGTGTACATAATTACTTCAACTGAGATTATTTATATCGCCAATATATCATTCCATAAAATTTTGTAATAGCTATAGTAAAATGTGCAAACAGTTGGCGATCAAAAAAAAAACAAGAAGGTCCCTCTCCTCAAGTTGCAGTTTTATGGCAAACATTATTCTAAAATTAGTTCCATAGTGGTCAGTGACCCAAAAATTGTTAAAATCCAAAATGTGACTTACCCAGATACCCCATCATGGTCTCTAAATCGTAGGCCCCGTCCATCTCGCTGGTACTTCCGACTTACAAAACAAAAGTCTTCTCCACACACTACACTCTTTTACATTTCATGTGTTCCAAGCGACTGCGCTTCTCCAACAAGATAATATACCAAATGTGGTTGGGAAAAGTGATCGGCTTGTCACGTGTTGGTGCCAAAAGCACGTGGTTTTTCTGAAAAGGGTGCTTCGGAAAATGCACTATCAAGTCATAAATATGTAAATACAATAGGTACTCAATGCGCGACTTTGGAACTACATTATTCAGTCAATAAAAATCGTTTTGTTTCTCAATGATGCACTAGGCCTGCTACGAGTTTTTACGATTTACGTGAGTCGATTATTCCTGGCCTTGATAACATGAAAATTTATTATTAACTTATCTTAACAGATCGATATCTGCTACTTTCAACAAATCGGTTTAAACATGCTTGTGAACAACAAGTAATTTTTTTTTTTTTGATACAAGTAGGTCAACTTTTTTGCTATTGTTACGATTTGATGAAAGTTAGTGATCAAAACGCAAAGAGAAAGTTTAAAACGGTTCTAAATTGACGAAAAAAGCTCTATAAAAGAATAGAGGTCAAATTTACTAATTTACCTATCCTTTCCTCGTCTTATTCCCCAACATTTTTTTTTATTTCCTTCTGCACCTGTCACACACAATAAATTGTATTTCTGTTAAATGACTCAGATACAAAGTGTATCCGTCTCTATAACTCACATCCACTTCTGCAAACTAACACTATTTTTAAAACTAGTCGGAGAGTTAACGTCAATAAAATTGATCATCGAAAACTGTACTAAAACCTTTGCTTTGTTAGTCCCCGATCCTTTGGCAAAACTACAATTTCCTAATTTTTTCTCTGTTTATATATAAGTCGTACGTTTCGCACTGGGTGATAATGAAATTGACAAACTCTCTTTGGGAAAAATCCTCATTTAGCTCCCCTGTGAGCAAACACACTTTTATCACTGAAAAATTGAGATAACTCAAACGTACCAACATCTTTTTAATTCCGCTTTTATAAATAGAACCGTGTGATAAGTGCATCTAAATTAGGTTTGTTGTAATTACAAGCTCATTAAACATACTCTAAAAACTACAACAATTGTTTTTTATTTTATTTACGATACGTGCAAGTCAAAAAAGGTTCCATCTGTTGTTGATGGTTTTTCGGCTTTGTAGCGCCAAATTTTTCAGACACGTGTAGAGTAAATAAAGTAAAAGGTCAACATTCTTCCCATTTATCGCGATTTTTGTGTTCACTCCTTCGGGAACTCTGCTGGGAGGAGCGTTGACTAGATGCCATTTCCTGGAGTGCAGTGGAAAGTTTTCCCGAGCGAACCGGTGCAGTGACGTCAACATTTAAATTAAATCAAGGTTTAATGTAACTTTTTTGGAAATAAATCAGTCAGAAATTTCTAAGCGATTTTATTAAATGGGTTGCGTGTCGATTACAAAAGTAATTGTTATTACAATCTAAAGAAAAATAAATATTTAGTCAAAGTTATTGCAAGATAAATAGAGGAAGGTGAAGGTAAACTCTTAAAATATACAAACAATGAAAGTGCCTACATGGTCACCACACACATATTTGCAAATTGAAAAAATATACCTATCAAATGATATTAAAAATCTTATTGTACTTGGGCTGGAAAAATAGTCAAAGCATTACTGTAAAATCAAAAATGAATTTTAGTTGGCAACAGTTTTTTTGCAAAAAGGGTGGCAAACTGGTCCAAAACAACATCTGGGGCCTCAATTTTTGATTATAAAATAAACGAACGCAATGTAATGTCTCTCTGTTGATCCCGAAAAGTAAAAACCAGTATGTCGTGTGTGTCATATCTCTTGACACAAAATGAAGTTTTTCAGAAACAACGTTTTAGTCTCTGACTCGTCACCCCCCGAAGAAATCCTCCCTGCCATAACCGGATGTTGCGGTTTCTGGCAAATATCCATCTGTTTCGTCGCTTTTCTCGCCCAATTCATCCACGGCCTTGACGTTACCACCATCCAAACCTCATCCCCTTTGGAAATAAACTACACTTGCAAGGGAACAAACTCGACCGAGTGTTCCTACCCCAATGGCACCAAATGCATGGAATTTGAATACCACTCGTACTCTGTCATTTCTTTCACCAAAAAAGTGACCAATTTTTTCTAATCAACCCAAATAATCCCATAATTTTAGATGAATTTAGTTTGTGAGAAGGAAGATTATGTCATTTGGATCAAAAATTTATACCGGATGGGTTTGATTCTGGGATATTTTTTGAGCGGTGTTTGTGGAGAAAAGTTCGGGTTGAAGCCAACGGCCATGGTGTTTATTTCGTTGCAAAGCTTGACCGGGCTGTTTATTTTGAGTATGAGGAGTTTTGAAATTGTGATTTTTTTTGTCTTCACTCATGGGGTGTTTAGCAATTCGATTAATCTTATTCCAGCAGTAGCAGGTAATTTTAAATTGCGTTTTGGAAATTGAACATTTTGTTTTGTAGTAACTGATGTTGTGGGAAATAGGTGGAGGACTTTGGCCCTTGGCGTTGCTGCGACTGCTGTACCTCTTAGTATTTCCATATTTCCGTTTTTCTACAACTTGTTTAGTGATATTAGTGGCATTGTTGCTGCAGATTCGGTGTTTCCTCTAGTTCTCCTTTTGCCCCTCATGTAAACATATTTTAACATTTACATACAAAATGCTGGGAAATGTGAGACTAAACTAAAAGCGGTAGTTTTTCTTCCTCTCAAAGACATTTCATATTTTTTCTCACATTTTCTGGGAAATACATCAAACGTAACATTTTAGATATTTTCGAGACTCTCCCAATTACGTCGTTTTAATACTCGATTTTGTCAAAGAAGAGAAAATTCTTCGCAGAATCTCGCGTTGTAACAAACGTCCATTGCCTTCGGAGGCGCGTTTGGCCCCCGTGCAAGTAATTGTTGTACGTTTTTCAAGAGTAGATTTTTGCGTTATTTACCCATTTTTAGCGTTGAATTTTAGGACAGTGGTGTGCCCCAACGCTGCTCATTTTGGGCACTCTGGAAGCCGACATTTCTCCGAAATGCTTATTGTGCGCTACTGTGTAGTTGGTTCTTTTTGGGATACACACAGAGCCTTATTATGGAATACGCTTATAAAGAGTTTAAGAGTTTATCATTGTTTGGTTGTTGTGGCGTTTTTGGATGCATAACTGCTGTGATTTTGTGCCATTTCATCCAGCAAAAAGTGATAATAGGAATTTTCACGATTTTGAAAAACATCTCAATTGGGATTTGCATATTGTTGGCTCTTTTGTGGAAGCATCCTGTAAATACCAAAATTTGGGGAAAGAGGTTTAGGGATTTTTTCAGGAATGTTTAATTTTTCGAGTTGGACTTTTGTCGAGTGCGTTTTGGATGTGGGGGGTTAGAGCGGCCCTTTCGACTCTAACACCGAGGATGTTCCCGACTGAAAAAAGATGTCTCTGTTGTGGGGTGTGTTTTAGTTTGTATCATCTTGGATACTTCTTGGCGATTTTGATAAATTACTTTTTCGATTACTCGATTTGGACCATTGGGGCTGTGTTTTTAATCGGGGGTGTTATTGAGCTATTGGCGAGTTTCTGGTTTTGGGATGTTCACAATCGGGAACTCCCCGATTATTTAATAGATTGTTTAAGATTTGATAAGTAATAGAAGTGAATACACAATTTTCATAAATAAAAAAGTTGTTTCAGATTTTACAAACCAACGAGATTTTTAATAATCTATGAAAATAGAGGGTCACAGGAAGGGGAAGTGGAAGTCAAAGTAATGGATTTGAATCCGACCGAGCTCCCTGTTAGGAAAAAATGATTTTTCGAAATGTCTCAATAAAATATTGAAAGTTTGACTTTTTTGACTTTGTCACATGTGTCATGTCTCTCTCCGGTCTCCCTCTGACCAAAATCAAAGACGGCACTCCGCCTGAAGAGCTCCTAGCCATCAATGCTGGCGGTTTTGGCCGGTGGCAAATCAGTGTCGTTTGTATAACACTCCTCTGTATCTTATTTCACGGTTTCGACGTCTACACCTCGAAACTTGCAACCCCAATTCCCTTAAATTACACCTGTTCCGCTCCAAACAGCAGTCGGTGTTTCTACGCCAATGGTACCAAATGCCAACACTTTAATTTTTCCAAAGAGTACGATATTTACACCTACGCCGAGAAAGTAAGTTACTATTGTCAGATCAAAAGTAATTCGCTTGTTTTAGTTTAATCTGGTTTGTGAGGATGAAATTCTGGGCTCTTGGGTGAAAAATTGTTTTTGCGTTGGGGTTGGTATAGGTTTTCTTTTGACCGGATGGACGGCAGATAAATACGGACAAAAAATAACAGCCATGGTTTTCATACCGTTGCAATGCTTATTGGGGGTTTTTCTAATCAGTATTAACAACTTTTCAATGATGTTGTTTTTTGTTGTGGTGCAGGGAATTTGCTCTACTTGCACTGTTTTACTTCCGCGAATAGCAGGTTAGTGATTATGTTGTGTATGTTTTGTTAAATGTTTCTTGTAGTGTGCGAAGCGGTGGGTAATAAATGGCGAACCTTCATGTTGGGTTTTGTAATGGTGCCATTACCGATTGGTTTAATAATATCTCCATATTTGTTTATTCTCTTGAGTGACATAAACAAAGTTGTTGCAGTCGTTTCCGTACTGCCATTATTACTTTTAGTCCCCATACTGTATATTTCATTTACATTTCTTTAAAGTATTTTTACGAAAAAGCTTTTAGGTACTTTAAAGATTCTCCAAACAAGGTTCTAGTGACTCATGATTTTAAAAGAGTGGAAGAATCGGTTCGAAAGATAGCTCAATTTAACAAACAGCCTTTGCCGAATGACATCAGAATACGTCCAGTTCAGTTAACTGTATGTTTGCAAGTGGATTCTTGGCTTATTACATACTTTTCAAGGCTATTTTTTAGGAAAATGCCCCACCTAGACCGAATTTATTTCCGATTATTTGGCAACATTCCGAAACACGAAATATCTTCTTTGCAATCACTATACATTTATTTTTTATTGGATTCACAATGGATTTACTACTTCTTAATCTTTACCACGTTTATTCTCAGATCTACATTTATGGTATATTTGCGATTTTCGCCATGATCACTGGAATTGCTTTGGCTCACTTTGTAAAAATTAGTACAATCATTGCAGTTAGTTGTGTTTTGAAGGATGTTATTCTTTGTGTTATTTTTTTAAGCGACGACTTCAGCTATATTAAAATCGTGAAAATATTACGCAAAAAATTGACACAATTTTTTATAAAATATTTTTTTAGAACGGAGGAATCATTTTTGGACTTAAACTTTTTGCGACATTTCTACATTTTGTGGCATATATTGTTTCGGATAATATAACAACACGAATATTTCCTACCGATTTCAGAGCGCAAGGAGCTAGTTTTACTCATGGTTTATTTTTCTTGGGCAATTTTCTCGGTTCTGTTATGCTTACTTATTCAAAGGGAAACTTATTTATTTGGCCATACATAGTTATTATAGGATTTATAGCACCCATTGCTGAAGTTACTTGTTCTTTTTGGTTTTGGGATGTACATAATCGAGAACTTCCTGATTTTTTTGAAGACGCAGTAAATTTTAAACGGTACTTAGGTATATTATTAAAGCTTTTTTCCTTTTAATTGTATTGTTTTAGGTATTATAAACCTGTGAGGTATGTGGGTATCGAAAATAAATTTGCTACGCTACGTGAAAAAGAAATAAGATCTATAGATCTAAATAACCTTTCGAACAATTTAAGGAAATAGTTTTGTTAAATACGACAATAAAACTTCTAATTGTTACGCCACTGCTTTTATTTTGTCTGTGGAAGTTGTAAAAACGGCGACATCTACTGCTTATCTTTCTCAAAACGCTAAAGTTTGTGTTTTTATCGGCAAAATATACATCACGTGGTACTCTTATTACGTCATATGTCAAATTGTGACAACAGTAAGCAAATTGTATTTTGCTTGTTAATCCATATGGTCCAGTATTAAAATTGTAATAGTTTTACATTAACAAATCGTATATTTTTAAAATTCGTTCACCACTAGCATTATATTGTAATAATAATTGAGTGTTTTCTTTAAACCTTAAAAATCATCGTTAAGAATGGCAGATTGGGAAGAAATTAAGCGTTTGGCGGCCGATTTTCAAAAAGTGCAACTAAGTTCCACGTCACAAAAGTAGGTATTTATCCCTTGGAGGAACCTCTAACCCCTCTTGATTTTTCCAGACTGTCTGAACGCAACTGCATTGAAATAATCAACTACTTGAAAGAAAAGAAAATAATAGATTTGATTTTCACTGTCGACGGTAAGGAATTCCTGACCCCTTCCCACCTAATCCAAGACATCAAAAACGAGCTTTTTATCAGCGGAGGTCGCATAAATTTAGTCGAATTAGCGAAAAACATTGGCGTTGATTTAGCCCACATCACAGCCCATCTCAAAGACGTCCTCAAAGGCCAAAAAGACCTTCATTCCATCCTCGGCCAATTAATCGACTCATCCTACATCACAAAAATCGCTGGGGAAATCAACGAGAAGCTCGCACAGCAGGGTCAAATTAACATCAGTGATTTAACAATTCAGTATGACCTAAGTGCGGAATTTCTGCAGCAGCAGGTCGTGGAGAAACACTTGGGCAAAATCATTCATGGCAAACAGGACAGCAACGACCCGAGAGTCTTTTTCACCGAATCGTTCATCGCCAGGTGCAAAGCCAAGATCAGGGGGGCCCTGTGTGGCTTGACTAGACCAACACCAATTGCGTCAATTTTAAATCAAATTAATTTGACCGAGAAGTTGTTTTTCTCGCTTTTTGATCAAACCTCCGTGCATGGAACCCTCACGAGCAGGGTTGTGGGGGCCCAGTATATTCCGAACGTTTACGCCAGGTCGCAGGTAAGTCAAAAGACTTATTCGATGGCGCGGATGCGCCCTTGCCCTAAGTTGCATGTCGATTTATTAATTCATAAATAACGTATTTTTTTAAGTATTTATTGTTCGAATTGTTTTATTTTTTCTATTTTTTTGTGAATTTTGGCCCGTATTGCGAATTATTTTATAACTATTTCTTATTTCCAATCCTTATTTTACTCGTATAAATCCGAAAATGTTGCATTTTTGAAGAAAATGCAGTTGTTTATATGCAACTGTCATTGTCGGCGTGTATAATGTGCTGCCTATATATTTTTTTTTACATAAAACAAAAATGTTTTTATAGAATGAATGGGTCAACAACTTTTATAAACAAAACGATTATTTGGAGTACGACGCGTTGACAAGGCTCGGAATCTCAGATTACAAGTCTTTCATCAAAAAGCAATTCTCTTCAGAAGACTTGGTCTTCCTCAATTCCTGTGCTGCTTCCAAACGAGTGTTAGAACGGGCGGAAGCCGATATCGATGAATGTATATCTAGCAAATCTTATGTCGACCTACAATCGAATCTCCCTTCCGTTTTTAATGAGAAAGATATCAAACTAATCCTCGATACAATTTTGACGAGACAAAAGCAGCAACAAACAGTGGTTATTGAGAATTTTATCTTGAGTAAAGCTTTTATCGAAAACTTGTCGAAAAATTTCGATGATCTCATTAAAGAGAAAGCTAAATTTGTTGTCGAGTCTGGTAAATACCAGCAATACCAAACCGATATCCAAATTTCGTCAAGCAAACCGCAAAAGTTTGAAGAAGTGGATGAGAAAGTTGATAAGAGGGAAGAAAGGCGGAAGAAAGCCGCTGGCGGTAAAAGCGGAGGTGGGACGCAAGGGCGCGAGACCAAAACCAAGTCTACGAAGAAAGCCACTCGGGGGAAACACCTGGAGGATGATTTTGAAACTGTTGAGAGGAGACAACAGTTGCAAGTTGTGCTTAGTGAGGATATCGCAGATTTGATTCAAAAGGAGTTGGAAGAGGACGGTTTGGACGAATTAACTGTGCCTTTAACACAGTATTTGTTACCACAATTGAATGAGAAAGGATTGGAGATTGCCGGAGAAATTTACGCCACGACTATAGCCGACAGGACGGCAAATCGCAGACAAACGCATAACGAGCTCCAAAATAAATTAAACGCTCTAATCGGAGACGTGAGACTCTTCGAGAAAGGTTTAAAATTGCTGCCGGAGGATTTGCAAGGACAGTTGGTAAAATATCTGCTCAAGACGCTTTGTACCGATGTTACAACGGAAATCTTGAATTATGTGGCCGCTGAACAAAATTTGAATACTCAAACTGATAATTTTACCAACGAGCAGAGACTAAAATTCGTTAACGAGTTACCACCTGACTTGAAAAAATCTCTTTTACCCCTTGTTAAGTCGCTAACAGGGCAAAGTATCGACGAGTTCATGGTTGCCGTGGAAGAAAGTCTAAATGTATGCAGTATGATTATCAAGAAAATCGATAAAAAGAAAGACAGGACGATAGTTTTGAACCATAAACATGTTTTGTTGGAACAGTTGAATAAATGCGATGATTTGGCTCTAGTTTTGCACTTGACGACTTTGATTATTTTCACGACGGCCACTCAATGTATGCTTCATGCCAGTGGGAGACATGTGGCGGCCATTTTAAATTTCTTGAAACAATATTTAACCCAGGGACAAATCACCGAATTGACTTCCTATCACGGTGAGAAATCCTTTAAACTGGTACATGTTACTATTGTTTTTTTACAGATTTTGTTACGTTGATGCTAAGTGGAGGAAGCGAAGCGGAAAACGCGAAAGAAAAACTTAAAGAGAAGATCCAAACGGTCAAAAATATCGCCAACGAGTTTAAGAAACCCGGAGCTGAGAAGAGTTAATGATTGTAAAAATATGTACATAAGTTTCTATGTAATATATACAAATAAACATTTATTTTAAATTGAAGTTTTGTTTTACTGCATGTGAGACAATGATATTTTTGTTTGAGTTATCTTTTTCTATGAATAATGGGTTGTTGAACTTTTATTGTTTGTAGGAGAAAAGTAGAACTTGGGTTTAGCCGTTTTTTTTGCGCGCGGATGCACAGTTATCAAGGAAATTATGTTGAATGCCAGTGGTCAATGGTCATGACTAGACCGCTCGTAAAAAAAAACTATTAACAATTCCTGTAATAACTCGAACCGTGACATAACTTTAAAAACGAGAACGTCGTGACGAATTGTATTTTTTTAAACGTTTAATAAATCTTTATCAGGTAAAGCTAGCTGACGATGTTGATTTAAAAGTTATTATTAAATCACAGTGATAACAAACAGGGTTGCTTAATATTTGGTGTTGCATAATAAAATTCGAAACTTCTGAAAATACTTTTATTAACAATTTCGTACAGTCCTTCGATAAAATATAACTTTTGCATTGATATGTCCTAAGTTTAAACCATGTCATTCCAGACCGAACAACATTCTCATATCTTTTGTACATTGTATGATTTATTGTCAAAATTGTTAGATCGTCTAATCGTATTGAAATCGTATAAAACTATAAAATAAATGCAATAATACATTGAATAAAAAAATTAGATTAAATTAAAAAGACGATATAGCTAGCAGAATAAATGAAAGCAAAAACCTTGTCTAAAAACTAAGTCGAGAGTCATGTTTGGGAAATCATAGAGGACCATCTTCGACGTCCGTGGATTCTGCAAACATATAACAAACGTAAATTAGAGGCGTATGCTTTTCTATTCTGCTTGCGACATCGTTATAAAATCGATTCGATCGAACGTAATAACCTAATTAGGTAAAATAAGCAGTCAGTTAATCCGTTATTTGAGCGCGTGCAGGAATGATTTATACGCAGTTGCTTTTTAATTGAATTGAGTCGGATTTTGTCAAGGCAATTGTTTCATTTGGTAGTAAAATAGTATCGTACAAGGGACGTCTAGTCGCAGGTTCGCCACTCCAATTGCACTCCTAATTGCTTCAATTGACCGACACAACTAGACTACTCTATTACCATTAGAAATACCGAAATGGACACAATGTCGAACTTTTAATTAAAGAAATTACATCAATTAGGCCAACATTCGAAAAATGACTTCTTAATCGATTAATTGACTCCGGGTTAAAGTACAATAACAGAATTTAGGTAGATGTGTAAACTGCTCAGGCATCGACCGAAATCCTTGATAACTATAAATAAACAGCCAAAAAGTCAACAGACGAAAATATGATTCATCCAGACTTCGCGGCAACTTCAAGGCTTGTTGAAATGGGATACAGATAACAGAATTGCCCTCAGGATTTTTCATATCATATTAAAGCACGTGCATTTTTATCACAGCCTGTAATTAGTAAATGCAACTTACTGGAAACTAACTAAAATAAATTCGTAAGTACTATAGTGGCACGTGTCTGGAAATGGCAGCAAAATAGTCAAAATAAATCAACAAAATGCGTTTCCCCACTTGGCCATAGACCAAAAACGCCATTTGTTTAAATTTTATACGTTTCATTTTACTTTCAATGAAACTCGTTTCAAATTCTTACGAATATGAGGCGTCACCATTATTAATAATATTATTAATAATAAAAAGTTTTAATTTTGTAATTCCGAGATTTTTCCTCCATAGTCTATTGACAATTAATTAATAACGTTTCGATCGTCCATCGAGGAATTTTCCGAGTGATAATCTATTCAATAAAAACGTATTCGAAAATCGATGCGCCGTTCAAAATTCATGATGAAAACCGCCTGCTTTATCACTATTGTAATCACAACATTATATTGGCGCTACTGACGCAGTTCAAATATAAAAAATAACGACAGCAATAACATTTGCGCATGAAACAATTCAACAGCCCACTCTATCACAAAATTATCACAAAACCGAATAATTGTAGCACCTTTTATTCGCGTCGTTCTCATTATCATCAACTCGAATCGACCTCTGATGTGGCTCGATCAACCTACCTGTGACTTTACACGTGCCATTTTTGAGCGTTTCGTTTTTCGTCGTCCTTATACACCTCGTTAGGAACATCGCCACAGCCCCCACGGTGGGCGGAATCCCGGCCAGAATCAAGGGAATGGTGTAACTCTTTTGTTTCTCATAGATGAGCCCCGCGACGTAGGGCCCGATGGTCAGTGGTACCGAACAGGTGCCCAACAAGAAGCCGATGGCTTGAGCAGCCCCCTCATTGCCGCAGATATCGAACGCAATGGGGCCCAATAGTGCGATAAAACAGCCGTCAAAGAGACCCATGCCGAGACTTATGGCAATTAACCAGTAGAATGATGAAGTTGAGGAGGGTAGAAGCATGGTGAGGATGCCGATAATGAAAAACGCGACTTGTTGGAGGAGGATTCGGTTGATTTTGGGGAAGTCGGCGATGTAGCCGAAGATGAGTCGGCCGATCCCGGATGTAATCCCGATGCATAAAACCGGGATTTTACCGTCAACAGGACCCGGGAAACTCGTTTTAACAAAATCAAGCATGTAGACATAAGGAACAAAGTAACCGAAAAGTGAACCGGCTATAACCGTCGCCCAGACTAGATACTTTTTATTGCGGAAAACCTCAACATTGAACGTGTTCCTCCACTTGATTTCCCTGCGTTCGGTTTCTCTCACCGGTTTGAAGAGAAATGCGAAAACCATGATGAGGCTTGCAATTAGGGCTAAAATTCGCAATGTGTGTTCGATTTTAAACCGTTTGAGACACTCGGTTATAACGTATGGCATGGCAATGGTGAAGATTGAACTGCCCGCAGTTACAATCCCGTTGACTATGCCAAGGTATTTCTTGAAGTAGTGGCCGAGGACTGCTAATGAGGGAGTGTATGCTAAGGCACCCCCCAGGCCGTACATTACGCCGAAAGTCACGTAAAGGGCTAATTTATTATCTACACAAAACGACGATAGGAACATGCCACTAGAGGCTATGAAACCCCCCAAAAAAGTGGTTCTTCGAAGGCCGATGAAGTCGGTTAAAACGCCGGCGACGGCCGAGATTAGGAACGTCGTGCCCATGGCGAGGGACCCCACCAGTGCTGAAAGAAATAAAAATCATTAAAAATCATTTTTTAACTAGACCAACAATCTCGCATGACCGGAAAACTCTAAGTTTTCCTCGGAAATATCAAATTTCAGAGCGGTGTAGTGCTTCTGAGAGATTAGCAATTTATCATATCGATTATTATGAGCTTTTGTTAACATAAACAAACACTCTGCTGTGGTCTGGTCATCGTCCACTATTTTTCCGATAGTGTTATCAATCAACTAACAGCTGCTGTTTCTAAGCTAACGTAATATTTGTTATTATTATCCTAATCCAAAAATGGAAGGGTCAATTATTATCGCCATATACGGTCAATAAAATGTAACAAAATATTGTTTGCAATGGTACGATTAAAAATTTCCGATTTATCTCAGACCACTAACAAATCACTAGCAAATTTTTAAATAGATTTGTAAATTAGAATCGAGTTTTGGCCAAGGTTGGCAACTCCGTAGAAATCAACATTTTAAAAATTTAATTAAAAAAGTTATGAAACGCAGACTTATTCAAAACTCTCAAATTAAGAAAAGTTGTCACACGATGGATTAGTTTTTTTTTAATTGATTACTTTTGTTTTGAAAATGAAAACGGGAAATTGTTTTTTTTCATGTTATTTAAAAGTCATACAATTGCGGACGCGGAATTTTGGGCAACAAATTTATATCAGTTCAAAAATGTCAATATAGGCTAGCCTTTATTGTCATAATTGACGTTTGAAACAAAAATTTAAAAGTTTTACTTGAAATTTATTTTTGGCGTCGATTTTCCAAAACAATAATGCCAGCAACAGGTGTTTTTATATAAGTTCAATAACTTATTTTGATTTGTTGTCATTTTTTTCTCTAGCTGTTAGAATAAAAATTACAAAAACCGAAACTAAGGTTAGTTGCATAAGGCCCGTTTTACATTTTTATGTTTTTCGAATGACAAATCGTCCAAAATGTTTCGGGTCCGCAATTGTATTATCGACAAAAATCCACACTTAGACACATTACTCCAATTTTTTGAAAAAGTTGGTACCAAAGTTTTTAGAAGAGTTGTTTCTGACTGGCCATATTAATTTGAAACCATTTTTAACAATAGTATTGATAAAAACTGTAAATTAGTCTGCTAAAAAATAGTAGGTATACCAAAAAACAATAAGTGTTGCAAACACACTCATTGTGAGACGAGCGACATAATGAGAAGTTGTAACACGCGTTATTTATACTATTTTTTCTATTGAGCGCTTTTTAAATTGAATTCTATATTTGACAGTTAAAATTGATGACATTTGACGTACGCAATACTCAAATCGGCTGAAAATAGCTCAAATTGCATTAGTTTCGGTGACATAACAATTTCTCACTTAAAAACGACAGTATGCACACTCAGTGATGTCCAAAAAAAAATTGCATAAAATGTTTCTAAAAACAGTATAACAAAGAGCATTTTTTGTAACTTGGCTCCATTTTGATTCTCTAATAACATATTAAATAACGCGACGTCATCATATGCGATGTCTTAATAGTCAAAAGGCGACTAGATCAAATTTTGACTTTTAAAATTAACATATTATTAAACCTCACAACAATCCCTAAATCGAATAAAGTAAAAATTTTCGTTTAAAAACGGCATAAAGAAGACAAATCAGAAAAAATAGTACAAAAAAAAACTCGTTTCATAAGACTATAAAGCAGGCACTCAATCGTAGCCACGCCACTTCTTTTTTAAACTTGGATTCGTGCTTCAAGCCTGGTCTCATGAAATTGTTATTTAATATACTATTTGTGTAATTGAAAACCGTTGCACAAAATGCTCATTGTGACAGTGAAATAGAAAAAAGGTTTTATAGACCATTGTCACAAATCCCACTAAATTAAGTTGTGGTGTTTAAATATTAACTTTTTTTTAATTTCTACTAAACAAAAATAATAATTATTTACCATTTTTCTTGATCTTGAAAAAAACTAATCATAAAAAATAGATTTTCAGTACTGAAAAAAAATTCTTAAATGAATTTCAATTTTTTAAATAATTTTTAGAATCTGCAAACTTGTAAGAAATGTTCACATATTTATTTGTATAAGCAAATTCCTCACAACCATCTGTCGCCCGCCACTTTTTTCAAACATGTGCAAAAAAATAATTTGATCATAACATTGTAAAATTGTACAGTGTGTTACCTGTTTGTGATAAATAATCCCAAGATTTAAATTATGAAAAAACGAAATGGCCTTGACCCGTAATCTATGTATTACAATTGCTAAGGTTGAGACTTCCGCTTTAGTAGCGCATTTTTCTATCACTTCAATGTGTTATCAAATAACACGTTTGCAAATAAATGCGATAAAACGAAAGTACTTCCTGTGACAACTACAACGGCTAAATTGCAAAATCAAATGTCTTGGACGACTGTAAAAATAGCCAAATATTCAGACCGTCTGCATAGTTAATCCAGCATTGTTTCTCCGGAATGGCAATAAAAATAAAAATAGATTTTTTGAATTAAATTAGCAATGCCTCCAGCACGTGCACTATTATGGCCCGAAATGCCGTTTCTAAAAATAAACTTCTTCCTCGTCTATTTCTGCCTTATTACCTGCCTCGCCGGACGGGTTAAGTGACCCCTTCTTCTTGAAGATCTCGTGGAACTCCGTATAGAGGACCCCGTAGGAGTTGATCACCCCGAAGAGAATCCCGTTGCAGAAGAACGAGCCGAGCATAACCAGCCATGCCTTGGTGCCCCCATCCGGAGGCTCTCCGTGCTCTTTGCGGGGGATGCTTCCGTTGAGGATCGGCTTTTGCTTGTGTTCCAGGAGAGTGGTTCCGGAGTCTTCTACCATTGTCGAGGCACTTGACACATTGCCGGCTTTCACGTGGACGACATCGACTGAGTGCGGTTAAAGCTCTGACCTAGTGTAGAGAGTGAATAAAGCCGGCGCTTGCGCTCCTGGAGTTGATAAAGAGAGGCGATGGAGGTGGAGGAGGATCCCACCTGATATTACGTGGGGTACACCCACCACTATTTTTACTACCAGGAGATGCCCGGAAGTGGGCCAATTTTTAATAACTAGGGCGTTTACCTACTACAATGCCAGAATTTATTCTGCGATTTCAGGCTCGGTTCTTGAACTGGTTTTTAAACGACGATATTATGTTTTATTTTTTTTTTTTCTTATCATTAGCCCAGGTATCTAATTTCGTTATTTGATTGGTGCAACAAAATCAGGCAAAATTATTTTGTATTTTTAAAAATAAACCAAATTAAACATTGGAATTTTGTATTCAATTATTTTAGATGTCATAACTGCAGAAGATTCACTTTGTAGTTTTTTAATTAATTAATATTAATATTAAATATTAAATAATATTAATTAATAACTATTTTATAAATTGCGGCAAAACTTTACCTTAATTTTTTTATGTTATAATGTTTTTATGCATAACATACCTATGTAAAATGTTCCGAGACATCGATTGGCGTCAAGAAAACTAAAATTCTTGATCGTTTAGAATTAATATTCTGGATATTTAGGTAAGTGTATGAAGAAGAATATATTGAATTAAAAACTTTGAGATTGTTGGTGGCGTGGTAGTGTGACAGCATAAGGTCCCGTTTCCCGGCAGGTAGGTCCGGGGTTCGAACCCCGTTCAAGTCAGCAATTTTTCAGTAATTCAAATTCAAGTAGTAATTCAAATTAGCAATGAAAGTGGCGGGCGTATAAGAGCGAGAACTTTAAAAAATATGACAAGAGAGAGGGAGCAAATAAGAACTCAAAAAATCATAACAAGAAAGAGACAGAGCATAAAACAAATAAGTAAACAATGCGCAGTAAGGAAAAGCGCATAATACTAATTTAAATTAGCATTAAAAGATGGCGGGCGTACATGAGCGCGAAGTTTATTAATTACATGTATCTACAAAAGTGTTAATAGTGTAGTAAAATACAATTGTAAAAGGAAACAAAAGGTAAGTTAAAAGAAATACATATAAAGAAAATGTAAGTTTTGTAATAAAAATAAAGGGATATATATTTTTTATTAATTATTATTAATAAAACTAACTAATAATACAAATGTAAAAGATAAGAGCACCACTCACGAGAGCTTTAAAATGTGTACAAAAGTGTACTAGTAAAATGGATATAAGTAAATAAAAGGTAAGTAAAACGAAATAAAATAAACGTATCATAAAATGTACAATAAAAACTTTAGAAATAAATAAAAACTTTTTCTTATTTTGTAAATTTCGGCTAAAGTGTGTTGACAATTGTTAATGTTTACGTATAACCTGTTTTTTCACGGTGATATAGACCACAATTTTTAATATGCCCGGCGAGGTGTTAAATGTCATATTAATAAGTTAATATCTTTTAATACGATGGTTCGTTCACAATCAAACCTTCATGAATAGCTTTGACGCCAAAAAAAAACACCAGTTATTTAAAAAAAAAAACAGTTTAAGTTTAATAAGGTAGGTAGTGTTTGACTATTAAATAATTTCACTGATTAATATTGTTATGAATACAATTTTGTTTTTTGATGGCGGTTTTAAATTAACGTTAAAGAAAATGTGAGAGTTTTTAAGGATTAATTTTCAATAGAAGTACACTAAAATCCATAAACTGATATCTAGATTCTTAATAATGTCTTTTACCATTTATTTTAATTATTTCCTTTTTATAAGTATTCACTTGACTACCAAAAAATATGGATTGAAAAAAACAATGCTATTTTGTGGCCTATTCTGCTATTATTGGAGTATTAAAATGAGTCACTGATTAACTACATTAGACCAATAGTAATTTTTGTAAAAATTGGTAGCGTCAAACATTAACGTTATTAAATAATAAACGTTAACTATTTATTAAAAATTAATTTATTAATGAGGTTAATAAATTATTTTTTTCAATCTTTATCGATCTCTAAAATCATCTATTTAAAATGTGCCAAAGAAACCTTGAACACTATTGGTAAAGATGTTCGTTCAGGCTGACATAATATGCAACAAATTAAATATATTTTTATCTTATCTCTTTAGTTGTAAAAATCAAAATCATCATTATATGACCTAAATATGTTGAAAATATTGTTGAACTCATGATGCTGGTATAATAATTGGAAAATAATTAATTTTATTTAATTATTTTTTTACTGTAGTAGTTTATTGTTACTGACATATCATCTGACCACCGAATTCAAGATTATTACGGCAAACATTTGTTTTGAGATATAAAAATGAGAGGAATGTCCTAAATTTTTAGCTTTTGATTAAATAAAGTTATTATGGAGAGCTTATTTGGGCCAAATATAATCTAGTTCACCATCAGAGGAAAAGAAATTAGGAGTATAAAAATGTTCCATTAACAAATACTTTATTGAAATAAATAGCAATCAATTAAAAACATCGAGAATACCGAAATTACATGTAAACAATATACAAATTGCCGAATAAATAGCCACAATGCACCCACTTAGCACCCAAATTTGGGCAAAGTACCAGTATCAACATTCCGATAACTCAGCGTATTCCTCTTCAAAGTGCCCCCTTTGTGGGGGTACAGATTAAGCGGGGGCAGATTTGGGTGTTCGATGCGAGTCGGCGAGGAGACCCTCGGCCTCACCGGCACCCCTCTTCTGAGCGTATTCCCCCCAAACCCCAAGCTCGCACACCTCATATCCGTATTTCCCACCACTTGGTACTGCTCATCCCTATCCATATCATCCAATTGGTAACTTTCAATGAGAGGCGTCGGTTCCTCGTAGTCGTAATCTACGAATCCGGAATTATCAAAACTGGATTTCTCCCGGACCATACCCAAACCTTTGTAGTAAGGCGGCTGAGAAAGCACCGGCTCGATATTTAGATTGTCCACGGTTTCGTAATGATCGTCAACGTCCCCATAATCGATCAAATCCCGAGGGTAGTTTTCGGAGATGAAGTGTTGGGTGCCATGGGGGGTGAGGGCTGCCCATACCATGCGGTTGTCGGGCACGCTACCCCCGTGAAACATCACGGCTTCAGAGGGGTGAACGAGTTTGTTGCCGTTCAGGTTGGTAACAGAGGTGCATTCACGGGGTTCATGGTTTTTGATCTGGCGGTGGTCGCGCGAATGGAGCGAACATTCATTACCATCAAACATGTTCATTCTGGAAAAGAAACAAATCCGGGGTCGGAAATTAAGTTTTCAAATACAATGACTTACTCTCGGCATTTGAGGAGGAACATGGCCAGGAGGGCCCCCAACAAGAGCACCCCGATGGAGGAAGCCACCAGGACTAAAAGCCAGGTGTCGTCGATGGCGGTCACCGACCATGACTCAATATCTACAAAAGAAAAAAATCACAGGAGGAATAAACAGAAAAAATGTTTGGCCAATTTCGTGTTCTTTGACCTTTAGAGTTTGTCATTGACCAAATAGCAATTTTCGTAAATTAAAATCAATTAAGAAATAAAAGGAAAAAATAGACAAGGGTTGTAAGTGTATAACTGGTTGCCTATCCTATCAAAAATTATCAAAAAATATATTTTTGGTAAAATTGTTTACTTGTGATCTTTGATCTTTGTGAGTTCATTGACACGCTTGCAAACGTGATTTACGTGTCCGCACCTACACTCGGGTCAAAAACCTGCGTTACCTTTCCTCGACATCTCCACGTAATCTCCTCCATCCGGGATCTTGTTCGAGGAGGGCAAAGACTCGCATAACTGTTGTGACGAACACGGCGTCGTATTTAGCAACAAATCTGGTAAGGGGTGTTGCAAAAAAGCCGGAATTGGGGGCGGCGGTAGACTTAGAATACTGTCCGGGGGTGGGCCTACGTCCCAACACTCTCCCAAACAGCCCATCTGAAATGAGATGAACTTTCTAGAAGCGGTTTTGAACCTGACACCAATTCAAGTAGGACTCGATAACGTTTATCGTCGAAAGGAAAATATTTTGGGTAAACAAGTGATAGGGTAAATGGGACTCACCTGTTTGTCTGTTGTTATTTTTGGTAATATGGAGACACCCTATTGGGATAGGGGTGTACAGCGGACTGGGGTATTGATTTGAAAAGGAAACGCATGCGTCGCGACGCCACCCCTTGTATTGATTGAGACAAGTGTGATAATTTGACACGTGTTGGGGTATCCGAGGGAAGATTCTTGCTAATTACTTTCAATTTTTATTCATTTATTTTAATTAACGCAAAAAGTTGCATGATATTTATTTTTATTATGATAAAACAGAAAATGTACGGTCTAATTAAATGACTTAATTGTGTAAAGTACCAAACTATAATCGGTGATACCAACTTTATTAACTTTAATTTATTTTCCTGTCTCAGTATATTTGATTATTATATTGTGTTTTTTTTTGAAGTGCACACGTACCTAAGTGTGTTGTGAATGAATAAAATCGATGTTTTCAAATGTTTACATTTATTTTTTGCTAAAAAATCTTTTTGTGTGTAGAATTAACCCAGCGCATCCACCAAAAATACTCTTCTAGGCTCACGAAACAAAGCCAAGTAACGAAGTTTGTAATACAGTGGCGGACACGGAATTTTGGATATCAAATTTATGTCAGTTCAAAAAATGTCAATGTAAGCCACGCTTTATTGTCATTATGATTGATGTTTAAAAACTAAAATTTGAAAGTTTTTGTTGAAATTTATTTTTGATGTCGATTTTCCGAAACAATAATGTCAGCAATACATGTTTTTATATAAGTTTTTTCTCTAACTAGCAGGATAAAAACAACAAAAACCGAAAGTGAGGTTAGTTGCCTAAGGCCCGTTTTAGATTTTTATGTCCGTCGAATGACGAATCATCCAAAATTCCGTGTCCACCAGTGTATGAACTTTGTCATTATAAAAGAATCAAATTTGTAACAAAAACCTTCAGTTTTCTGTTTTAATAAATCTACTTGGCGTAAGTCGCAAAATATTAAATTATACACAGAGTTGTTTACCAAAATAGAGTAGCCATGACAATAAAATAATTTAACGCAGATAATGAAAACAAACTTATTAATATCATATGATTTGGAAAACTGTTGGATTTTAGACCGATCCACGATAGTTAACGTTTTTTTGTAAATAAAAAATTAAAATAAGGTTAAAGCTGTGAAATATACTTACAGTCAGGTTCAACAATTCTATAATTATTGACAAATTCGAATTCCTTACTTTATGTGCTTGGTAAATTTACTATTTAGAAGTTGGTAATGTTTTATTGCATTAAAGAGTTTTTTATTTTGGCTTAAATCTTTTATTTAAATATTTTATTAAAATATAGAACGAGAAAAGTGTGAAAACTTAAATCTTTTAGTGTAAATCCTGATTTTAATTTTTTTGGTGAAATTCCTAGATTTTCCAAAAAAAAGAAAAAATTGACATAAAAACCCAATCACGGCAAATTTTTTATTGTCTGACTACACTTTCTCAAGCTTATAATATAGCGCCCTTTCTTGAGTTATCGCATGTGTGACGAAACAGGGCCGATTCGGGGCATTTCAGGCTGGAGTCCGGCCCTGGTTATCCGATGTAGGCAAGCGCGTGGTAACAAAGTATGTCTGGTTGCGTCGTGCGTCACATCCACAGGTTAATACATCATGCCCAGTTGAAAACGAGGCTTCGGCCCATTCGAGGGTGAAATTTGCAATAATTTCACTCATCTTCTCGTCAATTTTCCAACCCTTAATAAGGTCAATAAATAGCCAGCAATTCTTCTTGCAGTATGTAGAGAAAAAGGTGAGATTTATGTCCGATGCGTCTATCCAAAAAAAAAAAACAATTTTTGCCGGCTTTTAGAAGGATTATCGCTATTTGAATAATTTATTTGTTAAGTTCTGTGGCTAAAATCGATTATTTTTTTCCGTTATTAAATTACACTCGGGGCAAACGCGTGGCACACGATTTTAATCGCGGAATTGACCTAAATATGTATTGTTTTTTATACATGGGATAAGTGCTCGAAGCGACTTTGATAACGTTATTTGATAAAAATATTTTCGCAGAGAAAATGGCCCTAACGACTCGAGGGCTCCTCCGGCTTGTTCTTTTTCTCGGAGGATACATTATTTTCTTAGTTCTCGGAGCGACGATTTTCTCATCAATTGAAAGTCCTGAAGAATTGGAAAAAGTTCACCATTTGAGAAAACTCCGATCTGATTTTCTCAAAAATTATCCGACCGTCACTGGTAAGTAACTGATAAGGGAAATGCCATTAGTTTCTTTTCTCGTGCAATAGATTTATTTAAAGAGAGGGTGACAAGGGTTGAGCTCTATTCAAGGGTTAATTGAATTGATTTTGGTCAGAGCCCTTGAACGAGACGCAATTAAAGGTTAAACATGGATTTAAGTAGAATACCTATAAGGGCTATTTTGCAGTTTAATAATTAATCTTGATATTGTTGAAAAGACCAAAGAGGAAGATAATAAAGATTACTTCGCTTCGTTACGAACGATGTTATTACATGTAATTACTTCCGTGCAAAATGCCTGTTGCTTCATACGCTTTGAAAGCTACTATTCAAGGCTGGTTTCATTAAAACCCTTAAAAAACCCTTTAAAAAAAGGTTTTGTGTGTATAGTATATTATAACCGCTTTTTATATAATTTCATTAATGGGAAAAAGGGAAAATCAAATTACTTAAAATGTAATAAAATTACGGAAAAATATCAAGGAAGAATAAGTAAAAAAATCTAATTTTCTACCTTTCTAACAGTGTAGTTTATTAATTTATAACTTGACAAATGTTAGTTGTCTTTTATTTTATCGCTTTATGTCTTGGATTGATTCAACTCTAAAAGATATTACTTTCGATAAAATAAACTACAAAGTAGGTTTTAGTGTTATTTTTTTTATTTCATTGAAAAAATTATTAAGTTAAGTTAAGTGCCAGTGGAAAATTGACAGCAAGCTTGTAAACCTTACAAACATTGAACACAGTGAAATATGACACTTATTGATTACAGTACTCACAAACATTCTTTTGCAACTTTGTAGTAGAAAAAACATTTAAATAAACGTAAATAATTATGTAATGATTAAAATCACAAAAAAACACGTTCATTGACCTGCAATACCAACCAGGTAACAAAAAATCGTCCAACTTTGATAACCAATTAAATTTTGCAAAAAATCAGCATACTTAATCAGGGTTCAATTTTTTGTTACTTTTATATCTGGAAAAGCTTTATAATTAGTGTGGGCGATCGTTTTAATCCTCTCGATTGGGTCTGAAATGTCAAACGATTTTTATTTAAAATTCACAATCGATATTGTTATTGTCATCATTTAGTAAAGTTTTGTTACATTTAATTAAAATGAAAATATCTTGTGAGTCGAGTTTATTCTCCAGCTTGTCAAAACCAACTCCCTCGCTGAGTTATCCAACTTTCCACCTTGTTAAAGTTAACAATGATGAAAGAGTCGAACAAAGAAAAATTGATTGAATCGTAAACAAGTGTGACAAACTGAAACGAATTTAATTAATTTTTCCCATTTTTCTCCTATTTACCAGAAGAGTGGAAAAAGACAGTCAATTCCAGAACGTGAACTGTTGATAAATAATCAACATAAGCGACGACCCATAACAAAGTATTGGCAAACACGAGAGGTCAGTATGGGTTTAAATAAATTAAAACGTTAATTTGAAAAAACTCTTCACTCTCCAAACTCATGAAAAATGCAACGAAACGAAGTAAAGCTCTCACACTTGAGCTTTTTTGCATTTGGAGTATCTCTTGAAAAGTCTAGATTCGGACTAGAACTTTTCTCGTTTCTTTCGAATTTATTTAGTTAGGGTCATCGTATCGCTATCACGCCGATGTTCCATCGACCTTTCGATAAACAAATTTTGTTACTATGTTCAGTAATTTTTGTTTGACCTATGACTAAACACGTGATAAATGGCGCAACGATGCTATTTTGACACAGTTTTGACAACCGATTCAAAAATGACATGTCCGAGTCAATCTTTCGGGTGATCTACCAGGGGGCACGCATCGCCTACAAGGCTCTTGTCAAATCCATCGTTGAAGAAATTGAACTGAGTCAACAAGCCGCAAAAATTCGTTATCAACACTCTCCAGACCAAGAATTTTCAAAAAAAGACATGACTTTGGCCGAAGCGATGCAGATCTTGAATGTGGAAAAAGTCGATCCGGTGTTGGTGGAGAAACGATTCAAATTTCTTTTTGAAGTGAATGGGAAAAGCAACGGAGGCTCGTTTTATCTCCAATCGAAAGTTTTTCGGGCTAAACAGAGGATTGATGGGGAGATTAAAATGCTGAGTCCTTGTTGTAACGATTCCAAATAAATGAAATTTTGAAGGAAATTGGTTATTAAGTTGCCACTTGAGGATCTAATTTGAATTTCCGCCACGTCTCGACATCGAGAGACTGACGTCACAGGTTTAATTTAACCGAAAGGATGGGTTTTTCTAATCGATTGGAAGTTTTTTTAAATTAAAGGATAACAGAAAGGTTGCAAATATTTTATGAACTACGCAGTCTTACAATTTTTGTGTGATAATTTTTCTTTTTTGCCTTATTTCATATAAAAATAAGACATTTCGTCTACAGTTAATTCTCAAAAAAGTGTCAAAGCACTACCAAGATTATTACTGTATTTTACTGTGTATAAAAAAGGAAAAAGCTCGATTTTGAATTGAATATGGTTAACAAATTACGTTTTTGACATTCTCGACCAAGGGATATAATGACTTATTATTTCCCGACCCCCAAAAGGTTAATCTTAGTTTATATATTTTTCGAGATATTTTTATTAGGTGCGATGTAAAATAAATTATTAAGAGAATAAGAGGATAAGAGAAGTCAACTTTTGTGCAATTATACAGGGTGCACCAGAACTCGCGCCCCAGAGAAAAAATGTCTTGTAAGGTTATAGATTACCAGGTGCATACATGGAAAAAATGTTAAAAAAATTCTATCTGTAAATATTTTGAAGTTATAAGAGTTTAAATTTTGCACTTTGACTCTTATGTATTTTTGTTGGAAAAATAATTTTCTAAATTTTTTGCTACAGGTTATTAAAAGAGGAAACAATTGTAACTCTGTCTAATGTTATTAGTGGCTTTTATTGGCAAAATTTTTGTACCTTCACTAAATAGACATAAAAAAAAAGTCAAATGTCAAAAGATAAATGGCAAAATTTTTTGACAGATAGAATTTTTTAAATATTTTTCCCATCTTCCTGTTATCTTACTTGAAATTTTTCTCTGGGACGCGAGTTCTGACACTTTGTATAATCTCTCAAAATAGCTTGTTTTTTAATTTGGATTCGCCATCAGAATTTCATAATAACAAAAAATTCTTTTCTTTGTCTCTAAAAAAATATTCAAATAAAATTAAAAAAAAATATAATTGACTATAATAACGTTTTATGACACAGCCAAAAATGTTATTTTTATTATATAAAACTGTTTCCAATCTAGTAAAAAATACACTGCACAAGTAAGTGCTTTATAGATTTTTTTTTCATTATCCAGAATGTTTTCTGCTTCGTGTTTCCTTATTTTCACTGTGGACAGAAAAATTTACAAAAATAATGGTAATAATAACAATATCAACAACAACAACCATTTGAAAAAAGGAATATTTATTTTTTAGGACTTATTTTTAATAATTATTTCTGGATCTGGACTTGTCGATTTGGTTTTTCTAGATTTGGGCAAATATCCAAACATCAAAGTTTGGATTTGTCAAAAATGATTTTATTCGTAACATGTAAATGTAACATGTTCTTTGAGCTTCCGGCACGTCTCAGTCGAATGTTACGAAATGAGTTGTGATAAGATTTTGCTAAAATCAATATATTTTGATGGAAAGGTTATCAAAACACAGCTGCGACATTTTTGATCGGTTTTTTTGGGCTAAAATAATATTGTTCGATCAAACTGTGGTGAAACTTCGTTCAATAAATTATAGGTTTTCGTGTGAAAGATGAAAAATGTGTACTTAGGTTCTGTCTGAGCTTTACACACACTGATAGCTTATCCGTAATTCTTTACTTTTGTGTTCTGAAAATAAAAAAGCAGTGGAAGATTTTTCTATTATGTGAGTCTCTCGTAAATAAAAATAAGATTTGAGTGTCAGTAGGAGATTTCTACAAAAACAAATTACAGAGAAATTTATGATAAGAGTGGTTTAACTTAAATATCCTATTGGTTGAAGTTGTGTCTTTCCACTAGACAGATAACTGACCTTTCTTATAAAAATCATTTTAAGGCAATTAAGATTCTGTTGCATGACTTAACCAAAACAACTCAAAAAAAGTTTCTAATCAGTGTCTTCAATGCACTTTTACAAGAGAACTTTCAAACCTGTCCACGTGACTCTATCTAAACTCCTCGAAGCGATAAGAAGTATAAAACCGACTGTCTCTAGCCCCTCTTTAGTAAACACCTCGGCCTCGCTTGGTACAGAATCATCGTGTTCAGTGCCTGTTTTTCCCCAAATTTTCGAAATGGAAGACCGGACTTTTCGTGTGTGCAGCGCGAACTTCTTGTTTGTGCGCCAATTTAGTGATAGTTTATAGCACTAGGTGAAAATCTCGGTGAAAAATGGAGTTCAGGAATTACGGAACTTACGAATCAGTATTACGGGGCAAAGAGGAAAACATTCCTCTCATCCCCCGGAAAATTTCCAGACAGTATAAAGGAACTAGATTAATGGGAATGTGCAGAACTTCGTTTTTCTTTTCCATTTATTTGATCATTTATGTGATGTTTTTGTTCAGCGGTGCTGCGGTGTTTAGTGTGCTCGAAACGCCCTCAGAGAGGGCGGCCAGGGCTAGACTTGATGGGGTTGTGCTGAAATTTCGCAGCGAAAATCCGACGGTTACAGGTCTGTCGCGCAAATATAAACAAAAGTCTGCATGTGCTTTTATCGGTGATAAGCGTTTTTTAGTCTGAGAGCAAGAAATGAGGTTAATCTTGGATGAATGACTTTTGATTTGATAACGAAACGGAAGTTGTAAAAGTCGAGTAATTTCACTTTTTTTTTTTAAAGTTAGGAAAGTTTTACCAACTCGACTGTGTTCCCTCTTCCAGATATAAACTTTAGTATATCAGAGGGTGAAACCTTTCTATCTAATCGTCTGACAGTCACGTCTTTAGATAAGATGATCACTTAATATTTATTTGCAAGACTATTTACAGGTTGCAGAACTATGAAACTTTTCTATTTATTTAGAACTTATTTTACTGAAAAGATTACCGGTTTTTGTCCAATCCACGTATTAAAAATGTGTACCCAGTTTTTATTTTATTAATTTTAAATTTTTCTTGCATGTTAACAACATAATTGTCAAGTAGAAATAGAAAATTGATATAATCGAAATTCAAATTCATTATTAATTTTCTGATTATCGGTTTTTGAATGAAATATTAATAATATTACAAGTTTAATTAATTTACTTTAACATTATTGATGATATTATTATTTACATGCTTATGACAGTTGCACTATGTAATTAACAATTTATTATTTAATTAAGTTTTGAGTATGTATTACCGGTTGCCTGACTTTGCGATGAAGTTTTATGGGCAATTTATTTGTTTCAAAAAGGAAGATTGATAAATAAATACTTCCGAAATGTTTTTTTTTTAAGTTACAATTCGTTTGTACAAAGCCTTTGCGGAAAAAAAACATGATTTTTTGGTAACCGAAATGAACACTCTAAAAATGACATTTTTTATTTTTTGAAAATATTATAATGCAGTACTTAATTAGAAAAAAATTCTTAACACATTAAAAACAGTTGTCATTTGTGTATGATGGTTCCGCAATACGCTATCAATAACTAAACGAAATATATTTATACATATAGGTGTTTTCTTAATATTACAAAAAAGTCCAATACATATTCTACATTGAAAAATAACACTAATTTAATAAATAAATGATAGTCCTATAAAACTTTGCTACGATCATACTGGGTTATAAAGCTTCATGATAAAAATGAAAATCCATTAGTTCTTCCGAAATCACTTTTCATAAATTTTTATAGGCTTGAGCCGTTATTTTCCGGCAATAATTTATTTTTATTTGTTTTTAATTTTTTTATTAATGTTACTTTTCAATGAAGAATGTGGGTGCAATTTTTTGCAATATCTTATTATTTTTTATTAAAAACACCCTGTATACACAGAAACTATAGTTATTGGCAACGTCTATCTCAAAAATTTGACTCGCCTGTGGGTGACAGGTATATGAAATAAGTAATAGATCTTCACAAAACTCTAGTTATAAATACATATTTAAGTATTTTAAAATTTTTTTTAACTTGTTTCTAGATCAAGCTCTGGAAGATTTAATTACTGAAGTAGTGAAAGCTAGCAATAGAGGCGTTTCGGCGTCGAGAAATGCGTCAGGGGAGCCAAATTGGAGTTTCGGACAATCATTATTTTTTTCTAGTACAGTAGTGACAACAATAGGTAGGAAGGAATTTTTTATTAAAAAAAATATTAAATAAACATTTAAGGATATGGTCACGTGACGCCATTAAGCCGAACCGGCAAAATCTTTTGTATGTTGTACGCCATGGTGGGGATTCCCCTAACGCTCGTCCTTTTGTCGGCTTTGGTGGAACGCCTTTTGGTGCCGACGATTTGGTTACTCCAATGGCTTAACTCTCGACTCGGACACTTGTACCAACCTTTCAATATCCGTCTTTTGCACTTGATTATCATCGGTAACCACACTATATTTTTTTTACTTTCAAATTTACAAAAGGTTTTGCAGTGTTAATACTCATCGTGCTGTTCCTGATAGCTCCTGCAGCCGTTTTCGCCAGCATAGAACCAGAATGGGACTATCTGGACTCATTGTACTACTGCTTCATTTCACTCACAACGATTGGATTGGGTGATTACATCCCGGGTGATTCCCCTGATCAACCGTACCGGCCGTTGTACAAAATCATGACAACAGGTGATCCCCCGAGTTGAATCGAATTAGCCGAGATTCGAACCGATTTTTTCAGGTTATCTTTTCATGGGGATAACTTTCATGATGTTAACCTTGGCAGTTTTCTATGACATACCGCAACTCAACTTGGGGTTGTTGTTTACAAGCCACGATGAGACCAACATGGAGAAAGTCAGACTGGCCGGGGCTGGGATGGGGCTGCAGTATGGGGGCGCAGCTTACAGTCCCGGGGATGATAATAATCACCGACAAGTTGTGCGAGTCAGGTCTCGACGCGACGACAGCCCCAGTCCCGAGGACGCGCCGCAAAAAGATTTTCAACTTCCGTGAACGAGTTTTTTTTTTGTAGTAGGAAAAATAAGTGTTACAACACCAATACTCAAACGCCTATAATCCACGCAATTTATTATGTAGTACTGCAATTGCACACGTTTTCTTATGATCGGTACCTAACCGTAATTTATAATTTGCCAAAATAACTTTAATAAAAAGAGTATTTTTACGAGATATTTTATTTTTACAAAAGTTATATTTAGAAAGGGCAAATGTATACAATCAACAATGTCTTATGTATTAATGTGTAGGGCAGATCTGTCTCAATTCTTGTGGACCAAATAAAGACGAAGTTCTGGCATTTTTGTTGTTTTCATTTCCGATTTTTTTTGTTATTGGGAAGATTAATACATATTTATTAATCGTTTGAAAAAAAGTAATTTCTCAAATATATTAAGCTCAAAAATGTATTTTTTACACCTTTGAATTTAACGAAAATTAAAAAGAAATTTACCTTCTCGAAAAGAAACAGGAGGCATAAAAAATTGATTAATTTTTTGTCTGCCGCTCCTTTCATGTCCTACAATGCCCTTTGGATATTCCCAGATCAAAAAACGAATTATACTCACACAATGTATTTCCATAGGACTCCGTGTTTCGTATTGCAACAACATCCAAAGGATGAAAGTCCTTCAAACTTTTAAACATGTGTTTAACGGTATATCTTTATTTCCATCTACGTTTTTTACTTTTATCCGTCGATCCATTGATATGATGATTCCTTGTTGTTTAAATAACATATTTTTATTTCAGTATTTCACCGATTACAAAATTGGAACAATAACGACTAAAAGCTTGCAACGCCATTTCTTTGGTGTTTGCTTTAGTGGAGCCTGAGAATAGGGTTAAGTTTTCTAAAATATAAATTGGTTAACTTAGTAAAAAAAAGTATTTTGTTTAGTGTTTATATACTTTACACACTTACTGATACCTGTCTTAATTGTTTGAAAAAAAATCAATCCTACTAACGTTTCAATTTTTTCAGAAGAAAAATTTTTGTTATTTTAAAGATTTATTCAATAATTTCCATTTATAAATTATTTGAGAAAAATTTAACCTTCAATCGAACTTTGACCATGACTACATCAACATCCATTCCACATTTTCCTTAATAATTAATTTGTTTAAGCACAACACATACTAAATCCTAAATAACTTAAAATGAAAAATTGCCTGTGCTTTTGTTTATTATAAAGAAATATATAATTATATTGGTCATTGTATATTTACATATACTCATCAACGGTCACCTAAGTATCATTGAAACAATTTTTATTCATAGATTAAATCTATATTATATGCTCACATGACTTTACATCTAAGTAGAGCTTTAAATGTACAAATGAGTACCGATACAAAATATAAGTAATACTAGTGCTATTTAGACTTCATAATAAATTGAGAAAAACTTAAATAATGCACTTGAAGAAAATATGCCCTTAAATAATTGTTATAAACACAATACTAAAATCTTAGTAAAAAATCAGCAACTTAAAAAGAGACCAAAAGGTGACACAAAAATAAATAAACTATTCCGTTACTGAAGATGGCCAATAGATAATAGAACTATCAACATTGCAACATACGAAGAATGTCATCCAAACACACATTCCGTAAATAAATAAAAATTAAGGCTTAAACTGCATTTTCTTCGTTTTTGTCCCTCGGTACGTATCAGTTTGATTTGTCAGAAATATGTATTGGACGCAATTCCTCTTCATCACAACTCACACATCACAACTCTCAGTGAAAATGTGATAAGTTCGATGTGAATTTATTTCTTCGCTCGCTTTGTTTTCTTTGCGCCGACCTTGGGGGCTGCCTTCTTGGCTTTCGCCGCTTTCGTAACTAGAAATAAAAAAATAATCACAAAATACGCAACAGAACTTGAAATGCCATACTTTTGCCCGTTTTGGGGGCCCCTTTCCTGGCCACTTTGGCCAATACTTTCGCCTTTTTCTGGTCGACCACTGGACTGACTTTATTGTGATTCTGGTTGTCACTTCGTCGTTTCGCTCGGTCAGTTCGACTCGACGAAGGAATGGGTTTTTTCTCTTCAGGTTTCGGCTTGGGTTTGGCGGGAACAGGGGCCGCCTTCTTGGCGGCTTTTTTTGCCGGTTTGGCCACTTTGCGGACTTTCGGCTGGTCGGGTGATTTCGTCGTGCTACTGGAGGACTTTGAACGGAGAACTGAGGAGGCCTTGCGTTTAGTTGATTTCCGTTTTTTCAACTGGCTCTCTTCCTTGTAGAGCGACACATCTACTATTGTGAAAAAGGGAGAAGTTAGGCGGTTTGAGGGTGGTTTTTGAACACTTACTGCCATCTGGATGTTCTTCTGTGAGTGAAGGTGAGGTCACTTCGCCTTTTTCGACAGCTAGAGATCGTTTTAAAATACTGTCGGTTCGTTCTTTTTCGGCGGGAGGCAATCTGTAACGACCCTTATCTACACGTACCAAATTTAGGTTTGTTAATATACAATCAAAATCTAGAAAAAAAATTGTCAACACAGATTTGGTTAAATAACATTGTAAAATCACCTGTATTATCGTAAAAATCCGGTGTGTACACCTCGCCGGACTTTTCGCTCTTGTCTTGCGAAAGCCAACGAATTCGTATTTTTGGTGAGCTTTTATAAATATTTTGCGCAGCTTGACAAATATAAAAACTACCCTCTGAGTTTCTTACAGCCAAAAATTCGTTTCTGAAAAAAAAAAACATTGAGGATAAAATCGTAACGCAATAATTTCCAACTAACTTATAGAAAACAATCAATTTGTCGTCATTTGCTTTATTCCTGGGAGTCGACGAAGTAATTTTTGTGATAATTTCGATTTCAGGTAATGGACTCTGATAAGGTTGCGTTTTGGTACGCGTCCTTTTGCTTTTAGCAACCGTGGGCGATTTTTGCTGAGTTTTCTCAGCTTTCGCCGTTTTGGGTGAATCCCCTTCGGGTTTGGGTGTTCTCGATTTCCTCGCCGTCTTCGGCGTGGTTTTGGACTTTTGCTACAACAACCAATCAAAACAAAACAAACACTCTATTGAGAAATTACTTCTTTGTTTGTTTTCGGGGGCGAGTTTTGCGTCGCCTCCTCTGTGATGTTTTCTTTAGTTTCTTGAGGTTCACTCGCCTTCGCCTCGGGAGGTTCCGTTACTTCGAGTTTCGGGTCAGTTTCACTTGCGGGCGGCGCACTTTTGGGGCTCTCGGCGGGTTCGGGGGACGTTTTAGCTTCTTCCACCGATTTAGATTCCTGAGGTTGTTTCTGTTCAGGTAAGGCCGTCGGAGAGGATTTTTCTTCAGATTTTTCGGTCATTTTAGGAGAACTTGGAGGCATCGGCGATTTATCTCGGGGCAAAGACACGTGGTTTTCTTGAGGCTCCGGTTTTGTCGGTGATTTCACTTCGGCAGTGCCGTTCGATTGAGGCTTGTCGTCAGTGGCCGCGGGGGAGTGATGGGGCTGTGTGGCGGGTAGGGTCTGGCTCACCGGAGGCATCAGATTTTGCTAGCATCATTAAAAAAAATTATAAAGCAATGTGCCGCTTCTTCGATATAAGTACATTACTAAAATATTAACATAACACCATAAAAACAAACAACCGACAAAATAATGCAAAACAAGCCAAAAATATAAATTTTATGGTTTAAGAATTGTTTTTTGTTCAAAAAATGTCACGTATCATGGACATAGCAGGGTTGAATTTCAACTGAGCGACCAAATTCCGCCAGTGGCGTGCTTACATTGGGCGGATGTCCGAGATTTGGTTGGTATCCTCCCGAAAATGGTACATTTTTGTTGGGTGAATAGGTTTGTCCTCCTTGCCCTTGACTGACGTTAGGTACTGGGTGGTTGCTGGCAGGTATCGACGATGGGTTATTACTGGAGTAATGTGGTGCGTTGGGCACATTTAACGAATAGTGATTACTCTGATGTGCAGGATTGGGGTGTGAATGGGCGACTGTTGGGTTATTATGGGGCAAATTAACTAAACTTTGAGGCATATGAGTTGACGGTTGCCCATAATTTGTTGGGGTTCCTTGAGGATGCATCGGTTTGTTTAATTGAGTCGTCACAGGAGGATTTTGTGGCGCTGAAGACGTTAAAACTGGCTTCAATGCTGAATTCATCTTTTCACAAATTCAACATCCACAAATCTGAAAAGAAAAGAATTTTGAAACAGCTCCAAAAAGAAATTTAATGTGTACAAGATTGTGGTTTTCACCTGACTTAGCTGGGATTGAAACGAACAAAAGTAGAACAACAACTAAATTTTAAAATTCCCGCTTCTTGTTACATTGTTTATGTTATTGACTGGCCAAAAAAATATTTAAAATTGTGGAATGCGATAAAAATAAACATTAATTTGCGTAATCATAATAGTAATTAACAACAAATTGATAAAATCAATTAGATTTATGTAATTTCTGACATCACCAGTATAAAAAATTTGTAAAGCCAACTTTATCAAACAATTAAAATCGAAAGTATCTAGATTAGTTCCAGAAAAACGAAACCAATGAAAACCTTGTTTTCACATGTGACGTTCTATAAATTGTCCACCCTGTATATCACTCTTGGCACCGTAAAAGTCCTTGAAAATTCTAGCCCCCAGGCGTTTCAAAACAATCGTCTGTCGCAAATTTTTCGTTTGGATCAAGTGTGCGTTGCTGTGGCTTCCGAAGTCCGAAAAAACAATTGACATCGATATCAAAGCCGTTTTGATTTCCAACCGGCATAACTCTAAAACCAGCACTCACAGTCTGATTTCCCTTATCACCGATGAAATAAACGTCAACACACAACCATTTCACTGCTTCAAAAACGAAAAACGCTCTGATTGTTTACGGTTTGACCGACCAGCTTGGGGGTAGATGGTGGATGGAAAAATCTCGGTAGGCGTAATAAACGGGCGAGGGGGGCCGAAGGAGGCCCCAGAAGGCTCAAAAAGTTGAAGATGGAATCGTAATTCCGGTTTTACTCACTTGTACGCATTGTTTTCGACGAAATTAAGCACAAACTTTCGGGATACTTATGGCGTCGCTATCGCCGTGCCGTAGGTTTAGCTCTTGCCGCTCTGTTGTCGCTTGTCGGTCATTTCTCCATGTGTGTGTCGCATTTCAACCAATGAAAAAGCTTATTCTGTCTCGCTTCTCCGCAATAACATGGCAACCGAGCATTGATGCTAAAGGGTAATTTACAACGCGAACGCTACAACCAGTGCTAAAAACGTTGCTCCCAGAGGCGCCAAACGCAACCGGTATTTGACTATAGAAAAATGTGATCAATCTGAGGTCATTTTTTCACTGAATTTGTCCATTTACGAAACAATCTATTTTAAAAATAAATAAAATCCTTACTGCCATTCTTCAAATGGTTTTATGTTTGAGAAATTGGTAAAAATTTGATAAATTTGAAGTTTAGTAATACAAAGTGATTCAGAATGACTGAGTCTGTTGGCAATACTGACTGAATTTAATTTTTAAATGGTCTCCAGTTACTCCAATAACTTTCAGTAACGTGACATTGACGGCTGTGCGTTTAACAGTCACTGGCAGACAATACTATTCAAAACTTCAAATTTGGAAATCTTAAATCAATTTTTGAAAATTGAGTTTCAAAACTGTTTATACAGGCGAATTCTACAAGTAATTTTACATATTGGATCAGTTTTTGATATAATTTAAAAAAAAATGATTTTTTGGACACTATCGAATATACAGGGTGCGCCAGGACTCGCGCCCTAGAGAAAAATGTCAAATGCCGGCGGCAATGGGTAACCTAAAAACACACATTGCACTAAGACCCCTTGCTTTCTTTTTCATTAAACAATCCACAAAAATATTGCAATATTGATATTGAAATTAGTTGATATTCCTCAACAGTCCACAAATTTACTGAAAATCATTGCTGAAATGCTCCCGGAAAAAAGGAATATTCTCAGTCAGTCCACAAATTTACTGGAAATCATGACTGAAATGCCCCCGGAAACAAAGCATTTGAAATTTCCTCTGCCCTAATACGAGTATGTCAGTTATAATGACTACAACTTCTCTGATGTATCTACTTAGTGCCATCTTAAAAAATCAAGAAAAGCTTCTTCATTTTCAACTATGCGCGCCGTTCTGGGAACACCTCTAATTTCTTTTCGGTCTGGTAGGACTTGACCGCTCTTGCACCCTGGCAATGGCCCTCGATGTGACCTTATAGCATGGGCGATTTCTGTCAGGAAAACGTTCGGAAAATATCCTAGCTGCCTCCCTAGCGTTACGCCAACACTTCCAAAAATGGTTATTATCTCCAAATTATCAGCGGCTAATTACATGGTTAAAACTTATTAACTTAAACCACACAATTGACATCTAACACAAATTCAAACCATTACACTCGTGTAAAACCTCTTCGGGGAGAAAAATATTCCAAAATAGCGTGTTATGTCAACACATGACAGATTTGAAAATTACAGTAGACCAACTATTTATTGAAGATTCTAGGCAAATTGGTATTATTTTTGTAACCCAGCAACAAATATAATTTTTCGATCCCACCCTGAGGTGCCCTTCTGGGATTGGCGGAATTAAGGGTCTAATAACTTTCTTATGCAAACAAAAGTTACTTCTTCGGCTGCACTTTGTGGCGACCCATTGCCGCCGGCACTTGACATTTTTCTCTGGGGCGCGAGTTCTGGCGCAGCCTGTATTTAAAGTCGCGGTCAATTCATAGTGACCATTTAATTTATTGCAAAGTTGGGAGCCCCTAGCCCTAGAATTGTCATTTTTGATAGATATGTCCCTAAAAATACAATTGGATTTTTAAAATCGGATTTACACAACTCAATTTTTACAAATTTACACAGAGAAGTGGCCACTATGAATTGCCCGCGACTTTAGTGACTACGCTTATATTCTTGACTTTATTACTTAATATATCTCAAAAACTACTCATCATAGAGCATTTTAACCTGTTGCAATGGGATCAGCGTTAATTTTACATCTAAAATACCATATTTCAAGCATTTTCCCGACAAAAAGTTCATTTTATACACATTTCTGTCTTTTACAACTTTTCTTTTATAACGAAGTGTACTTATTAAGTTGAATTTTAAAGTTTTTAATTTTTTCTATTTTTGTTACAATTTTCGGCGATTTTGGAACCCGGAGCGAGTATTAGCGAATAACTTTAAATTATTCTCAATAACTATCTTATGTTTGGTATCGTTTGAAAGGACTTTTAACTTCCTGCCTTATAAAAAACATCATAGTTCTGCGATAAATGGTTATTGCTGGTAAAGACAAAAATCGCAAAAATATCTATTAATTCGACAATAACATATAAACTATCAAGTACTTTGCAATTTTCTCGACGTCAATCGACTCCCTTGAACATTTTACATACGCATGGTTTAAAACATTATTCATTTTGGATATACTCTAATCGAAATTTATAAAATTAAAAAAGGAAAAATTTTTGCGCTTTTTATGGCTTTTTCTGGGATTTTGTTATCACTTAAAAAGACATTCAATCAAGGAAGAGATTAAAATTTCAATACCAGCCGCGTAGCAGCGAGTTGAGGAACAAATGATTGCTTTAATGGGCTTCTGTAACAAGTGTTTCGTACTATTTTTTCTATTTTGTGAATTTTATGCTGGTTTAAAAGAAAAAAAAATAAATTTAGGAAATTTTGCGTCGGTTGGTGAGACGTTGTAATATTATTCATGAAGGCGTAGGAAAATTCAACTCAAACTGGAAATTAGTCATTGTGCGTAATCTGAAAACAAATTCTCTAGATTTTTTAACATTTGTCACCGTAAATTCAGAACTCTTAACAAAACTGAGTATAAGGTACATACAGTTGGAGACAAAATACTTTGGTCGTTAATGTCACTTGAGTGACATTAAATTGTAAAGCACGCTTTAGGACTGTTAACCTTATTTTTAGCTGATAGTTGACAAGTTGTATAAAAAAAAAATATGTACATATTTTTGATAGGAAAATATGTCATTAGTTTGAAACTGTCATTCATTTTAACGTTAAAGCTTGAATTACATTAAAGTCTCAGAAAAGTGACGACTGATAAAATATATTTTTTTAATAAATAAATTTTAACAATTTAAATTAATATGTCCTAATAAAAATAATAAAAATTGAAATAGTCTCCCGTTTTTTGTTGGCAGTTGAGGTTGCTGTTTCCGTTTCTGTATACATCCAGTTGTGCAACTTCACCACGAAATTTTAAAATGTCGAAAGTTTCATAAATTAATCCAAAGATTATTAATAATACATAAAAATGTATCCACAACCATGTCTTGCACAGCCATCCAACATAGTTTCCGTCTCAGCAGTTTGTTATTATTGTATTATCTATTTATTATGTTCCCAGTTTTCGGATACGTGTAGTGTATACTAAATTTTGTAATTGCTAAATTATAATCGAAATGCCAACTGATACTCGAAATGACAGCGCTTGTCATTTCCACCATTCTAAACCCCCCTTTACGCCCTACTTTTTCGCCTCTGCTAGTAGCCACTTTGCATTACGTTTGTATTTGAGCAAGTTCTTTCTTAATTTTTCTACCATTCATTTTTGGAATGGAGTGGTGGTCGTCGACAGATCTATTGGCCGAAGTGCCAGTGATTTTCTTTAATCTCTAGTGAGTGTCTGCATTTAAAACTACCAAAAAAGTGTTTTATTAGCTTCAATCAACCGTGAACTAGCCATTAACACGTAAAGAAACAATACAAAGCAAAGATAACCAAGCAGTAATTCATGAAATGTGATAACAGTGACGACTCTACCAGTTTCCGTTTGATTTCAACCAAAAACAGCTTCATGAGGGGCCACAAGAAGAGAACCTCTTTCTCACAATGAAGATGACTTTATCGTCGACAAATAATACAACGAACGAAAAGTTAAGCACACCAACCGAAAACAAGTAATTTTCGACGTTCAAAAACCTAAACAAGGGTATTAATTGAGATTTTGTTTTGGGCAGACAAGTGAGTCCCAATACTAGCCCTCGGGCTAGTCCCAGACCCTCCCCGAGGCCCCAAACCAAAAGGGAACATCCCAAAAGTGAGATACATCTCACTGTGAATTATAAAGAAATCCCGGGAAGTAATAAACACGATGGCTCCCCTTCTGTAAGTCCAAAATTTCAATTGTAATGTCTACTTGCTATGCTGATAAAATATCTGCAACCTTATATTGTATGTAAATAGATAATTCTAGTTGTAGTTATTGAAAAGATGGTGAGAATTGTTTGGGTTTGAAATATTTTGTGAACGTTTTTTCAGAGTCAGGAAAGTTCAGTGAGTAGTCGTGCCAGTAATTTGGACATTAGCCCTCCTTCAATCTTGAAAGTCGAAAGTACTAGTAGCTCAAATAAAGAACGTAAAGACCCACGTGGTAAGAAAAAGTCGTCTTGGTTCAATCCATTTTACCCAACCTACAAATCACGATCAGAGGATTTTAAAAGAATTTTTAAGGATGTACCTGACGATGAGCGTTTGTTAGTTGGTGAGTGTTAATATTGACTTATTTAATCTTTATTGCGGTAATTAATGGATTAATAAACGGTGAAACTAATTGAAAAGTTCCCTTACCAAAAACCAGTTTTCTTATCATAATCCGAGCATGAATGCAACCACCAAGCCCGCTTATCACATTCGCGGGGGCAGCGGATTGAGCAAATTGATAAGAAAACTTATCAGTAAACTTGTCAACGTCGAAGTTACATAATCAAGGTAAATATTGTCTTTATTTCCAGATTATTCCTGCGCTTTGCAAAAAGAAATATTGGCACAAGGTAGACTTTATGTCACCCAAAATTATCTCTGTTTTTACGCAAATATTTTGGGATGGGAGACCACACTTACGTTAAAATGGAAGGACGTATCGGCTATAACGAAAGAAAAAACAGCTATTGTAATCCCCAACGCGGTTTTGATTTGCACAAGGACGGAAAAATACTTTTTCACCAGTTTTGTATCACGAGACAAGACGTATTTGATGCTGTTTCGAGTATGGCAAAATGCGCTCATGGACCAACCTATGTCACCGCAAGAAATGTGGCAATGGGTACATGGGGCACACGAAGTGCATACGCAATTTTTACAAGTGGTTTTTTCTTACAGGTGCACCAGTGGTATGGTGAAGAGTTGGGTTTAACCAGCGATGATGAGGACTACGTAGCCCCCGGCACCGAAGAAGATAAACTATCGGCACGCTTATCTATCGAATCTTTCTCTGAGGTAATCAACATTTATGTTTGTCCCCGACTTGAGTTTATTTTGTGTTTAGCAAGAGTGCAGCAGCGCTGTTGACAACCCTTTAGAAGCCATGGTGGTCGAAGAGAGGCCCCCACAAGACGACGACAGCGTCGTCAATAAGCCGGCGGATCGTCGCCCAACTACTTCAGCTTCTCACCTCCCCACTGATTATTCCGATACAACCGAATCGGAAGGAGAGAAACAAACGAAGTGAGTGATGCAAGCCAAGTCAGCAAATGAGAATTTAATGTTGTCAAGTGTTTGCCTTTCAGAACAAAACCGACCTTTTTCCTATCCTGGGACAAATCCTCTCCTTTTTTATACCCTTCAAGTCCCGAATATGACGATACCGTTCCGGTTTTGCCGAATGTCAAGTAAGTCGATGCGTTACGACTGGAAAATGTTTTCTAACAAGGCACGGAATGGCTGTGATTACTAACAAGGCTGCCACGAAAATGCGCCTTATGTCGCGAGCGCGTTAATTGGCATTAATCGCCGATTGACACACGAATCAATACTTTTCCATTGACTTTGTGCAGTTTCGGGGGTTTGATACATTTTCTAACTATACAGGGTGCGCCAGAACTCGCGCCCCAGAGAAAATTTTCAAGTAAGGTAAGATACCAGGACATGAAAAAAATGTTTAAAAAATTCAAAATTCTATTATTATTATTATTTTTTGACATTTGACATTTTTTTTATATCTATTTAATGATACTGATGATCTTGTATATGTTTTTTTACAATTATTAGTAAAGGGACAAAAATTTTGCCAATAAAAGCCACAAATAACATTGAACAGAGTTACAATTTAGGAAAAAACTTTCTTGTTTCTTCATTTAATAGCCTATAGCAACAAAACTTGGAAAATTATTTTTCCAACAGAAATAAATAGAGTCAAAGTGCAAAATTTAAACTCTCATAACTTCGAAATTTTTATAGATAAACATAAACATTTTTACCATGTTCCTGGTATCTTATTTTATTTTTCTCTGGGGCGCGAGTTCACACCCCGTATTACATTTTTTACTAATATGTATATACTGGTGACTTAAAAAAAATTACAGGCGTTCTAGAATTTTTATTTATAGCCCGATTTCAAGAAAAAAATTAAATGGTTTTTGTAAATGTCATAGTATATTTAACTTTCTAATTTTAAATGAGAACCTATATTTTTTCCTTCGTAATTTGGAAGGTATTTACTTGGTACAGACATGTGCAATATTCTACTTTTACTAAAAATTATTGTTAAAAAAATCTATCAAAGTTAAAAAAAATAATAAACGTTAATAAAATCTAGTTGCATGGTGTCATATAAGATAATGCCATCATTGCAATGTCAGTAAACAGCAAATAAAAGAAAATATTGCCAATATTTTTCAAAATTTTAATAATAAATGACAATAATAATTACCTATAACAAATCAGAAAAACATCTAATTTAGTGTTATTAATTTATTATTTATTTT